>NC_056725.1:1320965927-1321055927 GCF_019279795.1 Protopterus annectens | reverse complement strand
ATATGCCTGTGTGTTTCTGCCTCTGCCAGGCCTCTCAAACACTCATGTACATATTTGAACAGACTCAGGGAAAAGTAGGTAGAAGTGAGGTACACCTTTACAATATTGGAAACATTAAGTTGGGACTTTGAGAGAAACAGAGCATATAGATTAATACACATTTCCTGAAGTACAAGCGGTGTCCAACTCTTACTTACTGTCATTATTCATTAATTGTAATTCACCACCTTTCTGACTAATGTCAGTAGCTTTCAGAGGGATTCAGAGTGACACAGCTAAAACCTGTCTCAAAATCAGGGACATGCCTGAAATGTAGTCACAGTTGCTAAGTATTGCCTCTGCCCTAATCAGATATGGTAGTGTTTGTCCTACTATGATACTGTGTGGGGGTTGTTAGGTGCTGCTGTAACATTATTTCCTGCTAGTATGGCTGGTTCTCTTTTCACAGTCATGTAATGCAATTCCACAAGAACTGCTGGTAAGGATCCACAGAACAGGATTTGTGTTATGGCATTGCTATTTGTCCTTTACATTCACTCATTCTGATGCATGATATATTGATTGCAGCACCAATTTGTTGTATGTTTACCATGGTTCAGTGGTACTTCATGCAGTCTAGTGTGTCCAAGGTCCGGGGTTTGAGACTGACAGAGGCATTTTATTTTGCTGCTGAGCAGAACAAGGGCCCTGACATACAGAGTGACTAAGGCACTTTTAAGCAGTTGTAAGTGGGTTTGCGCAGGTTTGTGTGATGCTTAGCTAAATGCACACAAGTGCACACAGGCGCACTCTTGCGCAAACCTGCTAACTACTGCTTAAAAGTGCTTATTCCCGCTAACCCCCATGCTCATTTCTTTGAAAGAAAAGAAAATGGGGAGATAGGAAAGTGGTGAAAAAGGGGCACAAAGAGGGAAAGACAGTAGGGAAAACAGCTCAGGATGTGCAGGATGGGTGTAGGGAAGGTCCATAGCTGCCCATTTCTTTAACAGCAACAGCTGTGCATATACTAATAATTTGGATGGAAATTTGAAACCTTCCACCCCTGAGAGAGGGGTGAGGACAACAAAGTATGTTGTACTGCCAATTAAATTTCAGTTTATGTGTCCAGTGGACATGTGTGCAAAATGGGCAGCTATGTATGGGGCATAATTTTTTTGTGGGAGCAGATTGCCCATTTTTTTTTTCAGGTGAGAGTGGAACGTGGGGTAGGGAAAGTAGGTATATTTGAGGAGGTAGGTTGGGGAGGTAAACCGACAAGGCAAACAAGATGCATACAGGGGTGGAATATGACACATGGGGTGGGTGAACACCATTGACGGGGAAGGGTGTTTGGAAATCGCATGCCCATGAGCCCACAGATGGCAACAGTGGAATTGAGATCCCCACCCATGGGCAGTCACCACTGCACCTTTACAGCCCGGAGAGTGGCTGTGCTGGGGGCTGTGTAGGAGGGTCAGGCCCACCCATGAGTCACGCCACTCTTGCCTTGAGCTGGCGTAGAGGATCAGCGACTGAACAATCAATCTCCCTATGCACCATAGCCCGGACCGTTCAGAGGGTGATAGGTGGCCCTCCTCCGGCCACGCTTGCACAGGGGGATGATCCCCATCCCCTGCAGCACTTCCATCCCAAGGTGGCACAGGACCAATGGAGGAGGGGGTCCCGGGCTGGGCACCGGACCTGCTGGTGCCAGGTGCCATCGCCAGCTGAGGTGGGACAGGTGGGTCCGCTGGGACTGGCCTTCCCATACATTCTATATTTAGGAGGATTTAATGACAATATGGGTTAGTAATAGCCAACAGCATTCCAATTTAGTTGTAACAGCATACAGTAGTATTCTCATTAACCCAACACACCAGAGTTCCAACAGTTGAACAGCAAGCATAACACATGCATATATAGAACAACAGTGGACATTCCAACAGCATGCAGGATTGATTGGTGGCAACAGGCCACCAAGATTGTAGTATGTGAACAGGGCACATGCATCAAAGTAAATGCAGATATTTATAAGCCAATAGGACATGTGTCTCAGCAAATGTTATGAGATTAGACATACCCATTGAGGTGTGGAATTGCATTGTTTAGGCACATACAGTAGGGTGTAAAAAGATACCTCCATTAACAACTTATATATACTTGTAGTTTACACTACATTCCTATTGACTGAAGTTATATATCCTCTGCATGTATTATTACACTGGGCAATGTCTGTTAAACTGTAAAATGGGTTTTGCTAGTTCTTGATATACCTGACCTGTATCTGACATACAAACTGTCCTGGATGCAGATGTTACTGCTAAATGTTACATATTCATTTATATTTAAATATCTACATGTCTGTATGTGTTCAGGTGACATTATCAGGTATATGTTGACAGCCCCTTACATTTCTAGCAGCACACTGACATTTCTGGGGAATAGAATAACAAACTACTCATGTGCCAGATTAACATGTACATGCCGGCCATGAACTGACAGTTGAGGACTGTATATATGCTTAACAGCTACTGGCACTCCCTTCATCCACTTTATATGGACCTATCCATGTGTGGGTTGACTGCGCTTACTACTACAGTACTATTTCTATAATGCAAGGGACACACTCCAGGAATTATACATTTATTTATTGCATTACACACTTTTCTAGTGGCTCTCTAATTTATTTGATATATCAGTGCATGCAGAGGTCTTTTATTCAAGACATATTATACCTTTATTAATGGGTTACAACACCTTTTCATGCTGTCTCACTTATTTTATATAACAGTACATGCAGAGAAGTTATTCAACACTCATTATACCTTTATTAATGGGTTACAACACTCTTTTCAGGCTCTCTCTCTTCTTTTATATGACAACACATGCAGAATAATTACTAACCTGCCTGGTGGTGCAGCCTTAGCAGCCTATCTGCAAAGGCTTGCTGATTCGCAGCACGGACACCTGCAGCTGTGAAGTAAATGAAGGGATATTGAGACATACCTATCCATAATATGGACTACTATAGCAATTCTTACATACTTCATTCCATGGCTACATACTCAGTAGTGGGCCATTTTCCATTTGACGGGCCTTCTGTATCCACTGGTTCAGTCGGTCCTCCTTGCATCTCTTCAGGTCTGAAAAGTGGTGTCTGACCTGCTCACCAGTCCGAGTGACACCTGTGGCACTGGTGAGATCATGTGCTAGACAGTTCCAGGCTTCCACTTTGTATTCAGTGCCCTGAAACTGGCCCTGCAGGAGTCTTGCATCATGATAATGGACGAGGAGCCAAACCATAACTTTTGACTCCTCAATGCCCCACCATTGCGCTCGAAAATGAGAGCCCTCTCCAACACTGACCATACTGTCTGCAGATGGGAACTACAACCAGTTATGGCAATTATTCCCACTTATGGAGCTTAAATATGCCTCATTTCCCGCACTTATTTGTGATTGGCTGGTTTTGAAAATTCTCAGCTGAGAGCAAACCTGCTTAGCAATGGGCAAACTTCCATTGATATGTATATGAGTGTGTTGGAAATGCATCCATATTTAAAGCTGTCATGGTGTAGTGGTTTAGTACTGTAATTAAGGTGCACAGTATCCCGGGTTCGAGGCCTGCCATTGCTTTTTATTTTACTACTAGCCAGACCGGCTTGGAGGTGTGGCTGTGTTTAGCCGACTTTGCTCAACTTTGCTCAACTTTGCCCAACGTTGCTTGATGTTGCTCTATGCTGCCCGATGTTGCGCTAGTTAGCACGATGCGCAGCTCTGCGCAAACATGTTTTGTTTGCCCTAGTTGGCACGATGCGCAGCTCCGCTCAAAACTATTGCGCTAGTTATAGCACTGCTAAGCTATGAGCTATTGTACTTAACTGTGCTTAATACTAGCAAACTTTGCTTAGTAGTGCTTCACATTGCTTAAGATACGTTACTTATGCATTTTTCAGTAAGCATGACCATTCCACATGCTTATATATATATATATATATATATATATATATATATATATATATTAAATATCGTTCACTACCACATAGGCCATTTCAATGCATTTTACTGTGATTTAAAAGTTAAATGTCAGGAATTCTATTTATGCACACATTTGCAACAGAAAATAGGTAGGGGAGTGGCGGGACTCAAACCGGGAATGCCTCCTCTTTGTGCGAGGGCTCTACCACTACGCGATTGCTATTTGGCTTAATTTGCATATAAATAGTTTATTATCCTCTTCGATGTCTACACTGCTAACTGTATCTAAGCAATGGGCAAACCCGCGCAAACACCCGCAAATACGGGCAGCTATATCGGGAATAATAAAAAAAAAGGAAACCTTTACATTTTAGACTTGTACAGGGATTTAGAATGTGGGGGAGTGTAGTGTTGGGTATGTGGACATTTGAGCGTACTCGCTCATTTCAGTTGACATTTGCAGTTTAGGTACTTGCAGGGGCGTGGATATTTGGACTGCTCGGCAGTCTGACACGCCCCCTGCACTCGTGCATGCTCCGTGTAAGCCTTAGAGTTGAGTCAGCGCGCACTCATGAATATGCATGACGCGCTGACAGCAGACCCTTACACTGCATTGTCCGTGTAAGACTTAAGTTAGTCTTACACAGAGGATTATTGAATCCCGGCCTATGTGACAGCTACCTACAATAAGTGCTGTACCTAGGGGCAAAGAAAAATGCACAGAGAAATCTAAAGCCAAGAGGGGCAATAAAAATGCCAAAGGCAATAAAGGTCTAACCATCTGTATATTTAGTGCTAGCATAGTTTGACATTCCTAGAACAATATTATAACTAGCCATTATTGATAACTACCTCTTTCATATTTTATATGAAGTCTTTTACAGAAGCAGTCTAGTCAGATTATTATATAACTTGACTGATTTCTTGCTACTGTCCCATTAAGTTATACCTCATGATGTGTTAGATACTTAAGATTTACAGAAACTGTAGTTCAAGGTTTCTCCCACTTCCAGACAGACCAGCCAGAAGAGCTACTGATATTCTAAGGTACTGGATATTTCATATGTCTGCCAATTAGCTTGATTAACACAAATGCTGTATTTATTTTTTTAAGTGGCACAGACTTGTTTAACAATAAGATATTTAAAAGATGTGCTTAGTAAATGAGTACCTTATGTTGATGCTATTAGAAATTCATTTAGACTTTCATTACCTGATTATCTGCAAAACAGAATGTCAGAATTGCAGGGGAGGGATAGAATAATCTCAGTCCTTGGTACACACACACACCCACACACACCCACACACACACACACACACACACACACACACACACACACACACACACACGCACACACTCACTCTCATATGGTATGCATATGAACAGGTAATTAATATGATTGCCAATTCTTTTATGGCGTGCCTTTTAGATTTTGAACCCCCAGCAAACTCCCACAGAGACACAGAGAGTCAATTAATATTCTAAGGCTTGGGGATATACATGTACAGTGATATTTGGCAAGTTTATATATTTATGTGACATAACCTCATTGTCCTTCCAGTATGATGATTTTGAATCTGGCAGCCAGACCTTAATGGAATTTGTTTGTAATCTGCTTTCTGCACATGATGAGTTCTTCCTCTTTTATGTCTTCTGCTGAAGTGATACAGTGAGAATATAATTGATTTCTCCATATAACCAGGTATAATTTCTTCCCTAAAGCTACCGTGTTATACTATATATGTTTCAAAGGAAAGTAATGCCACTGGTGAAAAAAAAATCCTGTCAGGACTTATCAGGTTGATTTGTATGAATATCTATTAACCCCTTTGTTATAACATCTCACAAAACAGTTACTGTAAATGACAGTTTGTTTTATTTCATATTTGTTAAACAGATGATTAATTTGGGCTGATGACCCCTTTTGCCCATAACCTGGAAAAATGACAATACAGGAAAGTATTTCAGTAAAGTGAATTTTAAAGTAGGATGCACATATTTATGAAAGAACACTTATTTACATGTTTGCTATATTACAGCAACTTATTTTCAGATGCAAATTGTAACTTGAAACTGGTGGTTCAACTGAAAGAGCAGATATGCTGGGTAAGTGTAGCATTTAATGTAGTGATGTCTGAACTGTTTCATATTTCTGTGGGCAGGGAATTCAGATGCAGGCATGCTGAATGTTATGTGTCACTTTACAGGTCACCAGTAAGGCTCTTGTCAGATAAATATTGGCTAGCTTTTACTACCAACACTTACATAATAATTTTAAAATCTGCCTACACATACTTAAGTTAAAGGTCATTATATCAGAATCTAGTTTAAATTATTAGCATATACTTGACTGTAGACAACATGGTGAATCCTGCTAAATCAGTATGTGTGTGTTAACTAATTTTGAGAGACATATTTTGTTACCTGGTTAATATATTTTAATAATCCTTGTGGACAATTTACTGCAATTAGACATTACTAATTTTAGTTACAAGCTTCTACTCTCTGCTACAGTAAGGGACACATGGAGAAAAGAAAGATAACTAGACATCTGTTTACAAACCCTTGGCTTTCACTTGGCACTTATAATGTTACAAGAAATACATATGGCACATCCTGTTTTCTTCTCGCTTTTTCCCTTCTGCTGCCAACTATCAAGACTCACCTCACAAGAGTCTCAGCTTGGTCATTTCCCATCCTAGGGATATACCCAGGGCAGTACTAGGTGAGCCATCATTCAGCCAGCCATGACAGTTGTTGGTGTCCCTGCTCATGCCCAGTCCTTCTGCTCTACCATACATGAAATGAGGCTCTCATTCCCTGTCCAGGTAAGCCCAGTCTGTACCCTGTACTGGGTTCCTGTAAGGACTTGTTCTACATGTATCAGGGCAGGAAATTATATGATGCATTATCCACAGATGCTCCACATCAGCTTGTAAGCAATCTAAGAGTGTGTTTCTATTTTTAATCCTAATCCTAACATAATAGTGAAGTGCATGTCTACTTTATTGCAGGGTTACTTATAACCCTCTATTCTGTGCAAGCATGCTTCTTCACATGTAAGAAGAAAAGTGCAGTTGAGCTAGAAGACAAACACCACCACTTCTTCAGGGGATGTACAAGCCACAGGAACTCATTTCCCATTCTCTTCTCCTCCCCAGTTGTTCTAGTGCTTGTACCATTATTTGAACTTGAGTTATATGGATGACAATTGCATTTTTCATGCTATAAATGCTAAAAGGGCAAATAAAAGCCGAATGGCCTTTCTGTAGGTATTAAGGTACTGTATTAATGATGGCTGGATAAATGCACCTATATGGAATTGCAGCTGCTTAGATTTTTTTCTGCTGTTAACTAACAACTCTGTTTTTCTGCCCATACATTCTTTAAATTATTATGCATCCTGCAGAGGGTCTATATTGGATAATTGAACTTTCAAAAGTTCAACTGTCATATGGTCAGCACCATATGATCGAACTTTTAAAAGTTCAAATATCTAATAAAAAAAATAAACTACACAAATAACCTACCTGAACATTTTAAGCAGGGGGGCAAGCACCCCTGCACCCCTCACACCCCCTGTTCTTTAAATATACCAATTCTGAGATCGCACTACAGTGCAGAAAAGGGAAATCTTCCCATTCCGAGCTGTACGGAGATCTCCGTTAGAATGTTAAAACTTACAAAAATTCAATCATATGGTGTCGGACATATGACAGTTGAACTTTTGAAAGTTCGATCATCTAATATAGACCCTCCTGCAGAACAGCAATCAAGGAGGGGTCACATTCCCAGACAGGTGAAACTGTCATTTAAGTTTGATAACTGGGTAACAGGAGATCTTGACAGAGGAGAGCTGGCAGGTATAGTCAGTTCTGTGTTACTATAAAGTATAATGCCCATTGTCACAGTCCCAGTAACTCCTCCTTCCCTACAGGGCCACTAATGGTACTTTTAAAATACCATAAAATGCAAAGCATTACAGCTGCAGGGGGAAATCCCCCTTACATTCAGAATAACATTTATTATCATACAACAGCACAACTAACAATGTGTGCTCTATCTCTTCACCCCCACGAGGAGATGTAAATCAGCATAACAGAGCTCCACTGAGAAATGTAGCAGAATTGTTATGTGCTATGCCTTTCTTCTGGTTTCTCTTCAAGTTTATATATTACTGGGGGCATGGCCAAGACAGTGAACAGATAGCAGCACAAAATGTGTTTCTCTGCCTCTTTTCAGTTATTCTGGTAGGATTTTACGTCACAAACTAAAGGAATAATGATCCATAAATAACTTTTAAATACCTTAATCAATTCTATAATGGTATCTGGAAGAAAAGTCAAGTTTTGGGGATTTTTCTAATTCATTTTCCTTTCAGAGGTTTTATAACCTACTTGGAAATACGAGCCACTCTAATATTACTCCTCAGGAGAGTCTGATGAAAAAGGAATTACAATCTATTCTAACCAGAATTTAGGATATCTCAGTTAAAATGGACAAGACTGAGATCAAAAGGGACAATAGAAAAGGAAAGTTGTAAGAAACAAATGGATTTATTAAATTACGTTATTAAGAAACAAACAGTAAAAATTTCAAAAATAGAGGAAACAGTGAATTACCTGAATGGAAGAATGACACAGAACACAAACAATGTAGAATTTATACTAAAACAGACTGCTTTGATTTTGGAAGAAAATAGAAGACCTAGAGAGTAGTTCTAGAAGGAATAATATCAGAATATATGTAATTCAATTGTACTCAAATTGCAAATAAATAAATAAATAAAAATTCCAGAGAAGGAAGAAGGGGACAGTTGCAATATGATCCAGTTTTTGAACAACTGGTTACCTGAAATTCTGAATTTACCCGATGCATTTTCTTTGGTATTGAGAGAGCCCATAGGTCTCTGTCAAATTCTTCCCTGAAAAACAATCCACCTTTTCCTAGATCATTAATTGTTAAATTCCTTTCATGTCAGGATAAAGATCTAGTGTTAAAGACTACTTGGCCAAACTCTCCAATAAAAATGAAAGGGAATATCATCGGACTTGATAATCACTATTCTTCTCTAATGGTTAAAAGGAAAGCTTGTATTCCATTCAGTAAGAGTTTAAGGAAGTTGAACATTAAATCTCAACTTACCTTTCTAGCAAGAATTAAGATTTTTCTTCCTGAAGGACAGAAAACTTTTAATACAATTGAAGAGGCTCTAGAGTTTTCTCAGAAGAAAAAGATTTTAGATAAAACTCAAGAGATGGACTGGTCTCTGTCTATCCTGAAGAGACAAACAACAAAAAATGGATGAACAACTAAAGGAAAAAAAAAAAAAAAACAAACTTAAGAAAAAGTGATGATTATATTATTTGTCGATTTTATTTTGTTTTCTTTTAAATATTAAATATTAGTCTGCACTTTATATGATTAAACATGGAAATACTATATAATAATTAGGGAGGGAAATGTACAATAATAATATTTACATCACTATGATGAAATATTTGATTGTCTTACTTTTTATTATATAAAAATGAATCATTACATAATTTGAAATGCTTAATAGATTTGTACTGAACATATTATTTTAGTCTTTGGTTTGAATATATTATAAGATAGTTGGCTATTCTGTAGATGTATTTTCACAATATAAATAAGACATATGCTATTATAGTATGAGTGTTTGTGTTTCTAGAATGATTCAATGTATGTTGAGAAATTAATTTTATAACTGTATTTAGTGAAAAGTTATTATAGATGATGCAAGTTTATATTTAGCAGTTTTAAAAGTTTAAGTTGCTATATGATTGATACAATATTTTAAATGTCGAAAAGATTGATGTACAAATGAGGTTTGGTAACAAATCAGATTGTCCAGGGACATCTTCAAAGAGGATTAGATAAATGTTAATGGGATCTGAAAGGGTAAGGGAAGATGAAAGGGTAAAAAAGTAATGAGGGATGACTGAAGTGAAATGAAGTAAGGGTAGGGAGGGGCTTAAGGGGTTTAGGCAAGTATAACTGATTAAGGAATCACATTTTGGTATGAACTTGCTAGTGTGAGTTATGTCCATGATGACCTGTAGGCATGACTGGTGCAGGTAGGCCTTGGATTAACGATGGTGGTATGGGGATTAAGTCACAGTATATCTGTAGTAGTATAGTAGTATTATATAGATAGTGAGAGGTCAATTGGCATACTTACTAAACTTCATAAAGTTTTTTTTTTTTGTCTTCTCTGGGTGTGGGGCTTCAGTTAACTGGCAATGCTGGGCTAAGAGCTACAAGGCTTGCATCGCAAGAATGGGTGGCTTTGGCTTAGGGGAACAGGAAAGGTAAAGTTTAAGGAACAGGTGGAGTGCTTTTTCGATGTTGGTTTCCGCAAATGATACAGGTGGCTGCATAATGCTAGGTGGCTCTTATAAATCTGAGGTAAGTGTAGTGGCTGGAGGTGATAGTGGCTTTAGCTTTTTGGACTCTGGCAGTTGGAAAAGGGTAGTTGGGGCCTGGAGAAGCTTTTTGCAGGCTGGTCAGTTTGTTGGTGTCAAGGCTGTGATCCATGCACCCCACCCGCATTATTGCCCATGGGTGGTTTTGCTTGCTCAGCTTAAATGTTGGTTTAGATCTGATAAGTTTTAGCTGAATTGCAGCTCAGCGCGAATGTGTGTTTTCTTGCACTGTGCTTACCGGTGATATACTTGTCAGAAAATGTAAGTAGCGTTATCTCGGCATCTAAGCCTAAATGATTTGAAGTCAAAACAGGGCAATGACGAGTGCAGCCCGGTGCACTTCTGGCTAACAGCAAGATTAAACACTACTATGCATGACAGCATGGAATTGCTTGAGAGGAGGCCATGGGCCCTAATTTTATTATGGCGCTTCTGCTGGTCCTAACAGTACTACATAACATTTATTTCACATCCATCATTAAATTGGTGCCTTAATTTTGCATTCTGCGTCATTGAGTGCTGCAAAGTAGGTTTGCTGTTTTATAAGTCCCGGTGACCTTGATCAGAGAATGCCACTGGGTTGTGCAGCATACCTCCAAACTGTACAGATTCTCTCAGAAATGTCAGTTTTGCCTCATATTTGTTCCGTTTTCATAAAATTCTGGTTTTCTGGTAAATTAGTGGCAAATGTTAAAAAATGAAGTCTGGAATAATGGCAAACATTTGAGTTTTAGACTTCATACCCTTCAGAAAACTCATGCAACACCTACCCCCAGATTTACTATTCCTCCGTGCAGGGCTAGCTTAGTCCTGTATGGAGGCGGCTGTTTAGGAGCAGGACAGCAGTGCACCATGCATAATAATGAGGTGCACTGCCTGAGCTCCTAGGCTTACACGGAGTGTGTAAGAGTGCAGGGGGCATGTCTGAGAGCAGAACTCTCAGAATAAACATGCCCCACAATGAAGAATAGTAGAAAATTATATGAAATGAGCAAAACCGCTCAGAGGTGACCATATATCCCCAACAACAGTCCCCCTTGTGTACAACAGTAACATTATACATAAATAAAATTAAGAAACCCTTATTTTTTTTTTAAATCCGATTAAAGCTAACCGTAGGTGAGTGAGTGTGCCCATCGCTTATCTACAGTTAATATGGCTTAAATGGCTGAAGAGGATAGCAAGGAAGATACATGCAAGTGAAGCAGCATTTCAATAGTGTAGTGGGCAGAGCATTTACCATATGAGGAGGCGTTCCTGGTTCGAGTCCCACTGCAGCACATTCCATTTTCCATGGCAAAGCACATTATGAGTAATATTTATGTTGCATAACCTACTAAATACCATATTTTCATGAACTGAAGTACAGCAGTAAATGCACATGTGAGGTGTCAGTGTCATAATGAATAAGGCACTAGCAAGCAGGTTTAAGCACAAATAAGCAGATGTAAGCATATTTAAGCACTAGTAAGTGGGCTTAAGCCAGTTTGCACTGTGGTAAGCAATGCCTACACTGGTTAAGCAATTTTAAAGCTAACGCTCTGTAAGCAGATGTAACAGCAGGTTAGCAGTGCTTACCATCACGCAAACCCACTTACAACTGCTCAAAAGTGCCTTAAACACTCTGTATCCAATAGCCCTTGTTCTTGCCGTCAACAAAATAAACAACTATGCAGGTCTCAAACCCAAGACCCTATACACCATAGTCACAGTAGTTAAGCACCAAGCCATCACAGAAGAGCAGAAGACTGAGGTATCAGCAAACAAGTCCTCACTATAGTAAAACCAAACTGAACCTGTGACAGGAATTAGTATACATTCATATGTTCCATAACTCACTAGATAATACAAATATGTGAATTGGATTATAGCAGCAAGCCCAGAAGGGAGGTGTAATTGTAATAGAGTGTTGAAGTCCCCAATAAACCACAAGGACCCCATAGACACATTAATCATGGATACCAGGCAGATATATAAGATATAATGAATAAGAAATCAATGCCAAAAAGTAAAAAAATAATGCAAAGTCTAATGTAAGCAACCCTAAGCTTTGCACAGGTCAGCTTAGGAGGTGTAAGCAATGTGTAGGCCAGCTAACTCAATGTGCTCCATGTTATACCATTTTAAACAATGCCAACCTTCATTAAACAGGTTTGCCCATAGCTTAGCCTTTTCAAAACCGGCCATTCATGGACAAGTGTGGGAAACTGGCTCTACTTAAACCCAAGAGGCAGGAATACATCTCATAACTGGTTGTAGCTTCCCCTTGCAGGCACTATGGCAGTAAGGGGAGAAGGTGTGCACTTCCGGGCACAGTGCTGATGCATCCTGGAGTCCAAGGTCATGGCAAAACTCCTAGTTAAAGACCATGCTCTGAGACTGCTGCAGGGACAGTACCAAGGCTCCCAATATAAGGCGGTGGCCTGGGACCATCTCACCCGTGACCTCACCAGTGCCACTGGCATACCCCAAACTGGTGAGCAGGTCAAGCACCACTATGCCGACCTGAAGCGGCGTAAGGGGGACCTCTTGGAGGAGTGGCTCCAGGAGGCTAGAACGGCAGGGGATATTCCAGTTGTGTGTAAGTATCATCCCCGTATGTGTGTAGTAATTGCCAGCTCAGGTATATCATGGATAGGTATGGCTAAATATTCCTATTATGTCCCCCACAGCTGCAATGGAGCGGGCCACGAACCAGTAGGCCCACATCAGTTGCCTGTTGAGGTTGCAATGCGAGGCAGGTCAGTAATACTCATGCATTTACTGTCATTGGAAATAAAAGAAGTAGTAAATTAATTGCGTGTATAAAACCTATATTGTTCAAGACAAGTACTGCATACACTAGAGAATATGGCAGGAAGAGTCTCATATTGTTTGTAAGTCAATAAAAGTGTAATAGCCTGACAAAACAGGTCTAGCTGCTGGACTGCATGCGTATATCCTGGCATCATTCGATAATGTAGATATGCAATCATGTAATAGTACTGTAGTATTAAGCACTGTTACCCACACTTGAATATGTAGGAATGCCTGTATATGACAGGTGTAATCCCCAGAGGCCATTTAATACAACTGAGAGACACATAGATAGTAAAAAGGGAAAATGCAGACAACAAAAAACAAATAGCACATGCAACTGAGATGTGAGCTGCTGTTTTCTAGCACACACAGCCACGGTTCGAATCCTGCCAGTGGTAATAGTCTGCATACCGAATCATACCTCACAACTGTACAGATATGTCCAGAATGTCTAATAAGGTGGCCTATATATATTGCCTATCAACCTGTCCCCCTGGGAAATTAGTGGGATGATCCCAGACATATAGGCAGCAAACAGGAAATACAACTGATTGACATACAGCTATGAGAAACAAGCTGGCACACTACCAATGCCCCAATACCTTATGTGAATAAGAAGCCACATGTGTCCCATTTCCACCACAACTTGTCAAGCTGTGGTCAGAGTGTGTACAGTAACAGAGTGAGATGTATATGCATAATAGTAATGTGGAATCTGGTACTGTGTGTGGGAACATTCAGGTAGTGCTAATAAACATTCCTCCCACAGGTCTGTCAGATACCAACACTGTGCCCAGAAATACAAGAATGATATGTAGTTGCTCTGAATAATGAGGTATTACACATCACTGTCACCCACACTGTCCAACAACATATAACTGTCTAGGAAATCTGTATATGAGTATTGTAATACAAGGTCAGAATGCAAAAGCACAGGGTCTTAATAAGACAGAAAGCAGAGAGGAGATATACAGCAATATCTATATAGCAGACACAACTGTGATGGACAGTGTTTAAGTTGTAGCAGACGCAGCCATGGTCTGAATCCTGGGAGTGGAATTAGGCTGCATACAGATTCATACCCCACAACTGTACAGATGAGGCCAGAATGTCCAGTATATGTGTCCATATCGGCTGCCTATCCCCCTGTCCCCTGGTAAGTCTGTGGGATGATCCCAGATGTTTAGCCAGCAAACAGGGAATACAAGTGATTGTCCAACATCATGTGAACACACCTGTCACTGTAGCAACCCCCGAAACTGTTAGGAGACTCATATTTCAAGTATGTCCTATCTACACTCCCATGTTGTCAAGCTGTGACCAGAGTGTGTACAGTAACAGAGTGAGATGTATGTGCATAATACTAATGTGTAATCAGGAACTTTGTGTGGCAACAGTCAGGTAGTGCTAACAAACATTGTTCCCACAGGTACGTTGGATATGAGCACTGTGCTGAGAAATACAGACCATTATAACCTGTACTGGTACTGTTCACTCTGGTATAGTAGGGAATTGTGAGCATTGCAGTTTCTCTGAATAATAAAGTATCACTGGTCACTGTCACCCACACTGTGCTACATAATATAACTGTGTAGGAAAGCATGTATATGTGTGTGTTAGGTCACTAAAGGTGGAAGACGGCAATATTTTAGATATGTCCCAGCACACCAGCATGTGGTCAACACATGACCAGCATCTGTGCTGAAAGAGTTGGATAGCTACGTGCAAAACAACCCGGAATCCAGGAGTATGTGTACAAACAGTTATTGTTAACAAACATTCCCGCCACAGGTATACCAGGTAAGAGGTGTATACTGCAAGTAAAACTGGTTCATGTGTAATGATGATGACAGCCATATCACTGTTCAAACTAAGGCTATAGGGTAGTGTAGTAAGACTTTGTAAGGTACAGATAACAGCACTGACTAGGAAAGTAATGTGGACTACAGGAATATACTAGTTACTAATTGACATCTTTTTCTCCCCCCCACCATATCTTCAACAATAATTAACATACCCACCCCAACCGGTATGTAATGACACCTATGTTTTGATAATGTCCAATTGTTTGATAAATATTTTGATGGTTCCCATGCATGTGCTATATTGATTTATTCCAACATTGGTGGCATGGTGCCATCAATGCACCTGCATGCTGTTCTTATTACCACTGTGGTCCCATATATGCATGTGTTCTGTTGGCTATGCAACTGTTCCGTATCTGGTGTCTGGATTAATGGGAATATCTATGCATTCTGTTATACCTAACCATGGAATGTGTTGACTATTACTAACCCACAAATGATGAAATCTAAACACTATAGCATGCTTTGGAAGGCCAGTCCCAGCAGACCCAACTGTCCCACCCTCACCTGGCCGTGGCACTAGGCACCAGCATGTCTGGGGCCCAAGCAGGGACCTTCCTGTCCATTGGTCCTGCACCACCTTCGGATGGAACCACCTCAGGGAATGGGGCTCACTCCCCCCTAGATGTGGGCACAGACAGGCACCCATCACCAGGTCAGGGTCATGGTGCATAGAGCAATCAACTAGCAGTTTGGTGAACTTCTATGCCAGCTTGAGGGCTGCATGTTGTGATTAGAGAGTCAGCCTGGCTCTGCGACTCAGCTGCCAGCACAGCCACCTTCGGGGCTGTGAAGGTGCATTGGTGACTGCCCATGGGTGTGGACCTCAGTCCAACTGTTACCACTAGGGGGCTTGTAGGCATCTGATATCCCAACACCCTTCCCCATCAAGGTGTTTACCCCCCACATGTGTCATATACCACCCCTGTATGCGTCGGTTTGTCTTGTCTGTTAACCTATCCAACCTACATCCCCAAATATACCTACTACCCCTCCCCAACATCCCACTCTCACCTGAAAAAAAAAAGGGGCAATCTGTTCCCACAAAATATCTCACCCCATGCATAGCTGTCCATTTCACACACATGCCCACTGGACATATGTAATCTGGTCTAACTGGCATCACAACTTATTATTGTTGTCCTCACCCCTCTCCCAGGGGTTTGAGTGTCCAAATCTACCTCCAAATTCAGTGTATATGCACAGTTGATGCTGTAGAAGAAATGGGCAGCTTTGGAACTTCCCTACACCCTTCTTGCACATCCATGGCTATTTTTCCTTCTGTCTTTCCTTCTTTGTGCCCCTTTTTTCACCACTTTCCTATCAACCCCTGTTCTTTTTTTTTAAGAAATTAGCATGGGTAAGGGGGAGTAAGCACTTTTAAGCAGCAGTAAGTGGGTTTAAGCCTGTTTGCATTGGGGTAAGCAATGACTACACTGGTTAAGCAAATTAGAATCTAACTGAGTATAAGAAACTGTAACCAAAAGTTAGAAGTGCTTAGCTCTATGCAAACCTGCACAATCCCACTTACAACTGCTTTAAAGTACCTTAACCATTCTGTAGCCAACAGCTCATGTTCTGCCAGCCACAAACTAAACAGCCTCTGCAAGGCTCGAACCCAGGACACTGCACACCATAACCAAAGTGATTTACCACTAAGCCATTTCAGATGCACATACCCCTGATGTTTTCAAAAACATATCATCCAGCCCAGTCATTCAACAATACAGTGAATGTATTCCAACATTTAGATGTATGTGTGTGTGTAAATATATTAATATCTAAACAGATACATATCTATATATGTGTGTGTAGATATATATATATATATATATATCAAATGCCTACTTCTATAGATATGTATGTCTACACCTATATGTCTAAATATATACGGCAGGTTATATATATGCCAGCAGATATGTATATATATATATATATATATATATATATATATATATATATGTATATATATAGGTATATACGGACATACATCTGTAGATAACAATGGGGAAATAACAAAGACATATATGTCCACATGCAAAATTAATGAGGTTGAGAGACCACAAACAATATACGTCTTGTACGAATAGGTATACCCCCCACAGCCAAACACGTCCCCCCTGCATTACACTACCAAGTGTTGCAGATCCCATAACCAGGACCAGACATGACATGGGCATCTCTAGGATACATATACTACGCAGACACATATATGCAGATACAGAGATACAGATATATATATATATATATATATATATATATATATATATATATATCTACATACATACATATAAATAGATATATATATGTAACTATACATACCCACACAGAGATATGTACAGTAAGTTACATATGTAGTACGTGCACACAATATGGAACAGCCACTATTCCTACAGTTACCACCTTACCAACTGGAGACTGTATGAGCCACCCATACAAATGGCATTCATTGCCTGCAACATATACCCACAGAGATATCAAAGGATATAACACCACACACAGGTGTGCATAAATGGGAAAGCTTTATTTGTGTACTATTACAGTTGTACATGCCATGTCATATCGCTGTTTAGACACGGACATCCATATAAACTGAATAATGCAACTGTGAAACAGTTATACTAATACAGTAGTTTGGAAAAGTTAACAAATGTTGCTGTCCAGGCCAAGGCCATCAAGTGGTACAATCGTAAAGACAGACTGGGCCACAGGATACCAAACAATCAGCGGTATGTAATGCAGGTGTATAGTTCATCAGCCTCTATCTACACTCTGTAAACAATCCCTGGGGGATAAAGACCTCAGTTGTCACACTGGGATGTAACTGTTACATAACAAGGCACAACTGACACCATCACAAGCACACTGACAAACAGAACAGTCTGTATGGTAGGTGGCAGTAGGCCTGCATTTAACCAAGGTGAATTGTATGGTAATGGATATCCATATGCCTTAAGGCAGCTCACCCCTGATGGTATTCAGGAATTTGGGCTTTCAGGATTCTGTAGCACTCCCATATACATATATGTATATATAGATATATGTATATATAGATATACATATATGTATATATAGATATATGTATATATAGCTAAATATGCATGCACATACTATGTGTACAGATATGTCTAGTTATGTTGGTATATATGTGGATATCAATAACTATATGTGCATACATATCTATTCTGATACACCTACTACTATCAAAATATATGCAGATATCCATACATATATGTGCATATATATCTCTATCTGTATATGTGTAGACATATACATATACAACTAGAGATACATATATGTATATGTGTAGACATATATTGCTCTATATATGTATATATCTGGGTGTTTATTTGTATATATATGTACGTATACATATCCATTTATGTATGTCGATATGTATATCTGTATGTCTATGTAGATATCTGGATAAGTATATGTACATATATCATCCCACTGCTCTGTCTGACATACATGACTGTTATAGTGGCCCAGCAGCAGTACATCTGGCAAGTAACTTGACATTACATCTCACTGGGTAAGTACACTAAGCTGCTAGGCATGTAACAATGCACTGTGCAGGCTACAGGCAGACCGGCTCAACACTGGCCTGCATTTCCTATGAGGGAATGCACATATACCTGCACATAGATAGCAGGCTCTACAGGCATGCCACATCACAGAGTAACATACACCTGTGTATAAGTACATCACCACAACCAATGTGAACACAGTCACAGCTACATATAGCATGCTAGCTTATTATTACAGTATATGGACTATCTGTTCAACACCAACCTCATATGTGCCACCCACACACACTAACCCTACATATACTGGGCCACTACACAGTGTGGCCCGCTGCCTGTCTGTGGTATGGGACATGTGTGGGTATGGCCCTACAAACATTTAAGCCAATAGGGTAACATACAGTGGAGCAGCATGTAACATCAGATAGGACAGGACCAAGAACAATGACATCAGCAACAGTCTGTACACAGGCCAAGGTACATATTAACAATACACACATAGCCGACAATCACCATAAGTACATAAACCTCAGTAGTGTACACACAACCACTGAATGTCCAGGTTATGTCATCACGTATAACTCATACTATACATTACATGTGTAGCAGTCTGATATCTCACTGGCTTGTTATCAGATATGATGACACTAATTATGGTGTACAGTACATCTGCACCCCTTACTGCATGACATATGTACAAAGGTTGAAAGGGTTGTGGCTGGAGGCACATACACAGGGCCAATATTGACATTTTGCTGTGATAACCTCATACATGTACTGTTGTAACAGGGTTTGTTGCACCATATGTCCTATGAGGGATATGAAGTCAGTAACTCTCATGGCGGTCACCATCTACAGACTGCAAACCTCACACTACCTTCTGCAGTTCACAAATAGGTGCTCTGTGGGTAACACATGAAACAAAAGGCAGCACACACTGTCCAGTCTGCAGATGACCCCACAGATGGGGTTTACTCATAAACATAGCACTGACATGGCAGTTATTAAAACATGTAGGACAGCCATATCCCCACACACCCTGTTAAACCAACATTACTCCAAATACAGTACAGCAGCACTTACAGTCTGTAGTCAGGTCAGGCACATCCCCCTCCTGTGTGTTGGCCTGTTTCCACAGTGTATGTTGTTAGAGGTAAACCCCAATCCATCTGAGATGCTGTTTGCCAGACAACAGATCGAGGTCCTGCTCACAGTGAATGAAAGGCCCAACACCAACATGATGTTCCTAGATACTGATGTGTGTTTCCATGCAATTTGCTATGGGAATTTTACCACAGCTGTTCCACATACAATCAGCTAGAGGAGGTCTGCAATTCATGCAGAGACCATCAGCTGATCCTGAGCATCACTTAAAATACACATGCTGCTGCCCAAGTAAAGCAGGTGTAAGTCTCCACATCTACCAGAGAGGGAATAAGATAGGTAGACACAGGCACAGAAAAGCTAGGGATGGGTGGGAGAGACAAACCTATGTGTGTTTGTGTCACAAACCTACCAGTACAGGGAATCAAACCCCCAATGACTATGTAGTGCTATCACATGTCCATGCAGTTATCGGATGCGCCACATGGATTACCTGTTGGGGAACCCCCAGACTGTATATGTGATGGTGAGTGACATCTGCAACAGGGATATGGTAGCTATGTGGTAGGTTTTGTACACGTGCCTGCCCGCATGAACAGGTGTCAGCATCAACACACCCACACTCACAGAGACGCACACACATTGCCACACATGGCAGGGCCAGGAATACAACTCACCACTAGTGGGATTGCCACAACACAGTACTGTGCAGGTATCACATGCACCACAGGGGTCATACAGAGGTTATATGTCCAAAGGATATGTGGAGGTGTCTGACATCAGACAATATGCTTCAGTATGCCAATGGGGTTGTAGTGAGTGTGAATGTGGTCATACACATCATACACCACACACACAGACATGGGTGCCAGTACTGACATGCATGGGTGGACTGCTTCATGGTTGTGTTTTGGTTGATGGTGCTAGATGGCTATACAAGGCTAGGTGATGGGTATACCTTTACATCAGGCCACATGACAATGGTCTGCATTATGGCTCAGAGGTGTAGTGTCTGGAGATGCCCACACAGGTGGGTTTTGTATTCACCATCCAGTCACCTGGGTGACTATTGCATGTGGCCAATGCTGTGCATTGCTTGCCATGTATGTGTTGTGCATTACTTGCCATGTATGTGTTCCTTCATCCATGATATGGACAGTGTCTGAGATGTGCACACCTCTCACATGCATGTACAGTGACATGTGGTACTGTACCTGGGGTGTCTATCCCATGTTGTGTACACAGCTCGTTATCATCAGATGTGCCAGTCCTGGCCTCATGTGGCAGAAACTGTTCATGGACAGCAGGTTGGCCCTGCACCTACATTGTTAGCATGATACAGGTATTCCCTGATGTCAGTGGCATCTGTCCATACAGGGCTTGTGTTTCAGGCACATTATGTCCTTTGTGGGTCACATTTGATGGCACCACAGGTGTTGCAGGTGTCCAGTGGGGAACATGGGGGAGCTGCACTGTCTGCGTGTACATGCCTATTGGGCTGATGGACTGGGTGCTATGCCCTCTGTAGCCCACTGCAATCACACCATGGTTACTATCAGTGGGCAATATGCAGGGTACTACCAACATAGCGGCTGATGTCACACGTAGGGGTATGGATTTGCACACCAGCCTCTTGGCTATTTCACATCGATTATCGCTGTACAGTGGACATCAATTATCAAAACGCACTCCGCATTGAGTCCAGTTGTTACACACACACACACACACACACACACACACACACACACACACACACACACACACACACTCACACACACACACACACACACACACACACACACACACACACACACACACACACACACACACACACACACATCTGGGATTAGAACTCCTACCTAACTAGTATATTACATTATAGCACTACACCGTTATAGGACATGCCATAGAGATTACTGGAGTTCACCTTCCCCAAATGTATATTTCACAGTGAATGACATTCAGCAGGATTAGCAAAGTAGAGCATTTGAATTGTAGAGAGTGTGACTAGCCTAAAATGCATTGCTCCCTACACAAACATAGACACACACACAAAACATCCACAACTGTCATGTGTGGGGATAGAACCCCTACCAGAGATCTATATCACACTACAGCATGATACTGTTATAGGACACACCACAGAGATTACTGGAGTGCCCCTTCTCCAAAGGTGTATTTCACAGTGAATGACAGCAGGATTGCCAAAGTAGTGCATTTGAATTGTAGGGAGTGTGACTAGCCTAAAATGCATTGCTCCCTACACAAACATAGACACACACACAAAACATTAACAACTGTCATGTGTGGGGATAGAACCCCTATCGGAGGTCTATATCACACTACAGCATGAAGCTGTTATAGGACGCACCATGGAGGGTACTAGAGTAGCCCTTCTCCAAAGGTGTATTTCACAGTGAATGACATCAGCAGGATTGCCAAAGTAGTGTATTTGAATTGTAGGGAGTGGGAGTAGCCTAAAATGCATTGCTCTCTACACACACACACACACACACACACACACACACACACACACACACACACACACACACACACACACACATACACACACATCCCAAGTCTGGGATTAGAACTCCTACCTTACTAATTTATCACACTACAGCAGTACACAATTATAGGATGCATTATGGAGATTACTTGTCTTCAACCTTCCCAGAGGTATATTTCTAGGTGGATGATATCAGCAGCCTTGCATAAGTACAGCATTTGAATTGTAGGGAATGTGACTACCCTAAAAAGCATTGCTCTCTACACAGACAGAGTCAGACAGACACACACAGAGAAACACACACACTTGCTAAGCCTGGGATTAGAACTCCTACCTAACTAATTTATCACACTGCAACAGTATGTAGTTATAGGACGTGCTATGGAGATTACTGGGCTACAATCTTCCCAGAGGTGTATTTCTAGGTGGATGACATCAGCAGCCTTGCATAAGTACAGCATTTGAATTGTAGGGAGTGTGACTACTCTAAAAAGCATTGCTCTCTATACAGACAGTGTCAGACACACTCAGACACTTGCCAAGTCTGGGATTAGAACTCCTACCTCACTAATTTATCACACTACAGCAGTGCACAGTTATAGGATGTGCTACAGAGATTACTAGGCTACAACTCTCCCATAGGTGTATTTCTGGATGGATGACCTCAGCAGGCTTGTCATAGTAGGGCTATGGGGAGGGCAGTGTATGGCCATGGGCCATAGTTTATTCATCTAGGGGTTGACACACCAAATATGGGCATACCAAGGATCATATATTACAGGTCCGTGTATACTGCTGCTAAATGACTATTTCCTTGTACAGTCATGTTGCACTGCTAACACGTGCACCACATAGTATGTGCTGCTGATGGATACCGGTGGCTAGTATATACAGTGAGTGACATCTGAATCTCATGTGGTTGTGGCCCTTTGGCTGTGTGTTGCATGGGACAGGCCTGGATGGCGCCTTGTCACAATCACCCTCTTCCACACATCTATGTACTTCTACCTTTAGCTTATTATAGTGTGTTGTCCTTAGATATATGTCTGTATTCCTATCCACTGTGTGTGCAAAGCATTTGTGGTGCATACTGAGGAGTGTCTGCACTAACATCTGTGACTGCCAGATATGTCTGGTCCACTGGTGTTTGCAGACATGCCCTTCATGTGTTTAAGTGTGTGAGCATAGCCAATATGACCTTTCAGTATGTTGTTGACTGATATTGCCTTCATTCATCTAAGTGTATGAGCATACCCAGTATGCCCCTCTGTTTTACCTGTGTGGAATGAGCCCAGGTAGTTTGTACTGCAGCACTGACCTTTGTGTTGTACACCTACAGGTAGCATACTGTTTCTGCAGGGTATCCGTTGATCATTTGGTATTGACTGTTACTACATTTCTACATAGGATGGGGGGAACACCTGACTATTTCTACATTTCCACACAGGAGTGGGGGGGCACCTGACTGTTATTACATTACTAAGTAGGATGGGGGGCACATCTGACACTTGTACACATTTGCTATGACTGTACTGATATGTCAGGTACTCCATTTTATTCTGTATTCTTACCTATCATGCTGACTAGAAGCATACAAGTGTACTACATATCATAGCTTTGATTTACCTACATATTAGTTTCTGACTTTTTATCCTTCAGAACTGATGTCCCACTGCCTGACCTGCTGTAGTCTATCTTGTAGGCCTGCGGGGGGAGCGGTTACCCATAGGCATCATTCATAGGCCATAGTACAGCCTTTGTTTGTGCTTGTTTACACCTGTCCTGCTGGCTGTGACTGTTGTTGGGTATGTGTACCCCCCTAACTGCCATGTGTGAGTCACTTACCTTGTGGCTGTCCTAGTATTGAGGGTGGTGCTGCAGGGCTGACTATGTCGGATGCACATGGTACACTCCCTACACATGGTTGAGCACAGGTAGTGTAATGTTTGGCATCCCTTTTACTGTATGTGAGAGTCAGATAGAGGTGTTATTCCCTGGGCCCCTCCTGTGTCAGTGTATGTGCTATGCATTGCCTCTTTGCTAAGGCCAGGGCATACTGGGCATGCCTCCTTCTGCCTACTGGGGCAGGCTCAGGTTGTTCCTCCTCCGAGTCACTCTGTGCCTGTGCAAGCCTTGGCAATGGTGGGGGGATGTGTGGCCCTGCCCTGTGCTGTTCCTGCTGCAGCTGTTTCCACAGGATCATGTTGTGTAGCATGGCACATACAATGACAATTTGGGTGCATGTAGCTGGTGAGTACTGCAAGACTCCACCAGATGTTTCCAGGCACTGGAACCACGACTTGAGCATCCCAAACACATGTTCTACTATAATTCCGGTCTGTGTGTGTGCCTCATTATGACATTCTTGTTCGTGTGTGTGCATTTCTGATGGGTGTCATCAGCCACGGCTCCAGTGCATATCCAGCATCCCCTAGTAGGTGGCTGTCAGGGATGTCCCATTGGCAAATCTCTGGTACAGCTGTGTTAGATGCCAGATGTGGGAATCATGATAGATTCCATGGCAGCCAGCACACACATTCATTATTATGCCCCGGGCATTGCACAAGACCTGGCAGTTGATGGAGGGGAAGCCCTTGCAGTTGATGTAGACCCTACTCCACTCACTGGGTGGTGCTTTGATGCATATGTGCATGAAATCTTTAGCACCCACTACCTCAGGGTATTCTGCTATTTGGTGGAACAGTTGCATATTGCTGGCCAACATCTCACAGGTGTTGGGGAAATACACGTGTTCACCGACATGTGCTGACATGGCATCCAGGAACTGGTGGAGTACCCTGGAGGCTGATGCCTGTGAGATCCCCATCATATCCCCAGTTGGCCTTTGGAATGTACCTGTAGCTAGCATTCTTAGGCCTGCACATACCTTGGTATCCACTGGGATGGGTTCCCACTGTTAGTTCTGTGTGTGAGGTGTGGCCGGCACAGCTCAACAATTTGTTGTAGGAGGTCCCTGTCCACCCTATAGCACTCCGCTATCTCAAGCTCATGCAGCCTCTGGTAGGTTACCCTGAGTCTGTACTCTCTTCTCTGTCTCCTCACTGTGAGTTGGTTGACAGCATTCACATCCTCACCACCCTCAGTCTCTTCCACAAGTTGGTGTATGATAGCTATTGCAGCCCCTATAATTTTGCTGCTGTGTGTGTTAAACGTTCCCCGCATGTTTACACCGGTGGTGTAGAGTGTGGGAAAATCCAGAGGGGAAGGTGTTTGCATAGTTTATAGTAGTGCTTTGGGTTGGTCTGCTTCCTGTGTAATTGGCTGATTCTGATACATTTCACCCGCCAGCTATGCTAGTTCTCCTTGATTACCTTATTACTGCTGTTTTCCCTTCCCATTGCTTTCCTGTTTAAGCCCGGGGGTGCGCTACACAAAAAGAGTGCTCAAATCTGCACAGTGGTGTTATTTCCTGGTTTAAATTTTTTTTCTTCCTTTAAAACCCTGTGCATGGCACGCACACCTGCTTAGGCAATGTAAAGAGTGCTAGGCAGATTCAGACACACCCCCTAGCTTAGCTGTGCTAAGCTAGGAGCAAACCCGAGCCACAGGGCTCCAATCTGCTTACAGTATGCCTGACACACATGCCCCGTGATGTCACCTAACTCCTAGGCTTGCACCAAGCTATTCCTACTCTTACACTGTTGGGACCTGACTAGCATGCTGGGGCAAATTGGGATTCACTACCATTCCCTTCATTTACATAGAATTGCCTGCTAATGCATAGTTACATGTCTCACACTGAGCCTCTCCCCTTAGCAACCACTACTCACTGGCCATGTTGTCTTCTGCCTGCCATTGACTTGCATGGCAGAATAGTGATTTTAGTTAGAATGCTTAATTTTGGTTTATTTTGTTATTTTTTCCCCCGATCCCATTTGCTCGCTGCTGCTCTACACTTAAACAGCCGAGATCGGCTAAAAAAATAAATAAAAGTAGATTTTTCTATTTGTTTGGCTGTTTGCAATGCCAGTGGCCTTATACATGGCCATTGGCATGCTTCCTAGATGATGTGCAGCCTTTATTTGGAGCTGTCACAGCTCCGTTTTGGATTTTCCAGAAATGTACTCGGTTACTAACCGAGTACATTTCTGCAGATTGCACTAGTCCTGCATGGCTGGTTGCAAGCTTCCTGGATCACAACTTCACCTCATTTGCATGGATTTCTCCTCCAAATGGGGTCATTTGTATACAGGGGCTTAGTCCGTGCAGGACTAGTGCAGGAGCACTCATGCACGCCCCTGCAGGCTGTTCCTGGATCGCACGGCAGACATATTGCCTGCTAGGGCTCCTGCACTGATCTTGCATGCCGTGAAAGGCATAGAGAATCTGGGGGTTATTCTTCTATCAACTTTATACGTGTGTAAGAACAGAGGCAGAAACCTAAATTAGACAACTGAACATTTTTACATGGACCCAGTGCACCGGAGCTCAGACAACATTTTATGGCCAGCTGTAGTGAGCACTCCCAGCTGGACTAGATTAGTTGTGGTGCTATTTTCTAGGAAATTTTCCAAGAGCAGCAGCAGCCAGAGATACACATGAAATATGAAGAGGGGGAGAGAGAGAGAGTGAAAAGGAGTTTTAGAGAGCAAAAAGCATTGAAGATGAAAGGTATGAAATGATTTAGGCTTGATTCCAAAACAGTGTATTGGTGACTTGTTTCAGAGTATGTCTTGCTCTGTTGCTGGGCAGGGTGGCTAGCATGGACTGCAATTTTGATCTAGAGTGTGGAAAAACAAACTGTTATATATAAAACAAAAAAGGAGGAAGCAAAAGTATTTGAAGGTACCCGCTACGTAATTTGCTTGAAAACATACGTGGGCAGACTGACAGTGGTGGAAGAGGTATATGGTGTGCATACCTGTCGATTAGCAACTTGGGTATCTGTATCCAGTATATGCTACTCTCTTTCAGAATAAAGTAGATAATTATAATAGGTGCTGGATATTGGTTTGTCTGACAATGCAGGGTTAAGTAAGGAGGATGAGGTTGGAAGATAGCAACTGAGTTTGAATTTCGGACTTCTTCCCCTTCACAGGGATGGTATTTTAGCAAAGCTATGGGTCAGTTAAAGCATTATTTAAGGGTTTGTCCCCTGTTTAATAGGTTGACCTTGCTCCAGGAGGTTATGAGGTGTATGCCATATTATGGTAGCCCTATAATTTTATCCATTTTCATGTAATTGTGGTTATCTGGCATATTGTTTACAGGGTGAGTAACGTAAGGAAGCCAGGAGTTGGCAATTGCAATGGGGGGAGTTATGCTGATGTAACACTAGTTAATTGTCTGCTTCTTAAAGTAGTAAAGAGAAATAGCTTAGAAATTGTCCCTATATTATGTTGTTGGTCAGCGTTACAGCTTTATTAGAAGTTTGCCTTGGTGAAATTGGGAGGGATGACGGGCACGTATTTTGTTGATATATTGCAATGTGTGGACATTTCTGCCCTGAGGTTGCGTAAGGGATGGAATTTAATTCATTTATGCTTTTCTTTATACTTTGGGTTTCTCAATTTGGGGATTTTGTATCTGTACGATAACTTATGGAGACATTAAGGGGGATAGTCATAGTGATAATGTCTGCCACATAGACATGTTAAATTTGTAAAGGCAACATGATTAATTTGTTTTTCTTTTGCAGATCGTGGAGGTATGGAATTTGAGTGGGCATTGGTTGGTAACCTGAAGGATGGGGAATTGAAAGGTGATGGAAGCTATTTCAAAAAAATTCTCAATTGATTGTGTGGTGCACAATGCCATCAGAGATGGGTGTGTGCTGACTGAGCAGTGGACACAGCCCTCCTGACATGGCTTTGAAAGGTAATGGATTCTTCTTCAATGGATTTCGTTTGTTGGAATTGTGCACAATGGGGTTGCAGAGGGTGGTATGTTTGTGTCAATTTAATGCAGGGCGGAGGCTATGTATGGGGGGGTTTGGTGTTGCAGGTGGGGCAGAATCACAACACAACAATCATAGGAGCATATGAAACTATGAGGTTAATGGCTTTAGGGTTTGTTGTAGGTTAGCTGAGTCCAGTTTCTTATTTCTGCATACGGTTCCTTCTGTCCATCGAGGGACATGGGTGGAATCCTGTGGTGAATTTATAGTCATTCATACAGCTTGGTAAAGATAGATAGATAGATAGATAGATAGATAGATAGATAGATAGATAGATAGATAGATAGATAGACAGACAGATAGATAGATAGCTAGATAGATAGATAGATAGATAGATAGATAGATAGATAGATAGATTGATAGACAGACAGATAGATAGATAGATAGATAGATAGATAGATAGATAGATAGATAGATAGATAGATAGATAGATGAGGCACGCTTATCATTTCAATTGTGGCTTTCAGGTAGTTATGCGTTATTGAAGTTGTATGATGGTCAGTTTCTTGGTTAGGGGTTAATAACTTGGTAGTTAAGCACTGAGTGGGCTTTGGGTTAATTTGCTAGGGCTTTGAGTTAATTTACTAGGGATAGAACTTGCATCAGAGCAATAGGTTTGGTTGTGGGCATATGACAAATAACATAAAGTAGATGGAAAAGCGGATTGTTTCATTTAGGGTAGTCAGGGTGAATGGAGCACATTGAGGTCACAGATAATTCTACTTCGGGTACAATAAGTCACGTCAGAGTTACTGCAGTTGGGTAGTGTGGGGGTAAGTGAAGAGTTACTTTGGAGAAGGGTACAACTGTGTTGGGGATTGCTTAGGGGGAGTGTGGGATCCCCACAAAGGGGTTAAAGTCACAATAGTCATAAGATCATAGGAAGTTATTAGGCTAATGGCTCCAGGGCTCTTGCAAGCCAGCCAAGTTTAGCCCTTGCCTTCACATGGGTGGAGCCCTTGAGGTGAATTTAGTTACCCATCCAGTTGCTTAAATGGTGTTTGTGGAGGGTTGGTGATGTGTTCTGTCAGACAGGAAGCTGATGCCTGATCTTAAGGTGGTATAATTGGGGTGATACTGCTAATGTCACATACCAGGTTAAGGCTTTTAGAAAGTAGCATGTGGATTATTTCGCTAGTGCCTTGGGTGGGCATCGGATGGATGGAAGGTTGGATGGTATATGTCAGCTGTTAATACATCAGGTTCGAGGAGCATTGTAGGTATGCAAGGGTTGGGAATATGTAGGAACTAGATATTGCTGTGTCCAGGCTAGTTATATGGTTTAAGTAGGACATGATTTTGGGTTTCCTAACATTTGTTTCAGGTTGTTTTATTATTGGATGTGAAGGTGACATGTTGAAAGGAAAGCCTTAAAGGAGAAAGTCAAGGGTAAGCAGTGCATTAAGGATGAGTTATGGTAGACAAATTGCTTTGCTGGTAGGAGTTTATTGGCTTTTAATGTGACTGGAGGGTGAGGTTATGTTTTGGGGGGATTGGGGAAGTTGGGTTTAATTTAGCAGGCATCAGTTTAGCAGAGGAATTTGAGGGGAATAGGGATTTGTTTTCATTTGGTTGATATGATAGTGGCAGGGTTTGTCAGTTCAGACAGTCAAGGCATAGCAGGTGGGGGTTAGAAGGGTTAGATGCTTGCAGCAGGATCATGGGGCTGGCTATAAAGAAAAAAAATATGGTAAGTGGGGCATTATTTTGGTCAAATGGTTGTAGCCACCAGGGGTAGGAGGTTAGTGGGTTGGATTGAGTAAACTGACTCAGGCTTGTGAGCAAGGTGGAATGTTTTGTGAAGTAGGATTTAAGCTCCGATTTACTGTAGTTTTATGGGAGATAGGGCTGGGGTTAATTTACTAGATTCTGGATGGTGGTTCATGTAAGTGTAGAGTAGGTGCTGTATAAAGAAGATTGGCTGACATTGTTCATTAAAGAAAAGTGGTTACTGGGGGTTTGGCATGTGAAGGATCAGTTGTTAGTGTGGTTACTGTTTCGTGGATGGATTCATGTCATTAACAAGGGGGTTTTGTTTGCCAATTGTGCATTTGTTTGTTTTGTGTTTTTATGGATGGTGGATATGATGAGGGGGTTATTAGATAACTGATTCATTAAGAAGGGAAATGGCAGTTGGGCATTAATATATCCAGTGGGTGATCAAGAGGCTGCAGCTAGGCATGATGGCTTGTCTCTGATCTTGTTTGACCTGGTGACATTGGGTCTTTTCAGGTTTGGTGGTATATTGTGCATGTGTAGTTTTGCATGGCTTGGGTTTACTGTTTGTGGTGTATTTGGGATCATGGGGTCATATTGCTAAAGGCCATGATGGTGGTTTAAATGTTTTAATACTTATATTGTGTATTTGGTGATGGCAAGATTGCTATTAAAAGGAATTTTGAAAAGAGATCTCAGGTTGCGATATTCCTTGGGCAGCAAAATGGGGCGGCAATCTGATGTGTTAGTATGCAATTGCTTCTGTTGGTTTCAATGGGCAGTGGGCTTAGTATTTGGTTGTTTAATTGGCTAGCAATGATCTGAGAATCATTATGAAGCTACTATGGGTATGGTAGTTGGGTAACTGAGTATTTCATTCATATACAGTGAGCACGCTAGGTTATGGTTTTGTTACTTTAACATTGGAGAGGGTTTAGCCATTTGCTTTCACTGGGATAGGCAATGGGCTATTTTGTTATTTATGTGAGAAGGATTTGAGAGTCGAAGGCATCAATACAGTTTAGTCAGGCAGGATAGGGTACACTGAATGATGTTTGGCTTAACGTTTTTTAATGTCAGTTAGGTCAGGGAGAGGGGGAACAGCCTGTTCAGGCTGGTGAGCAGAGAGGAGGACAGGCTTTCCCTCTTCTGTTCCCCCTATGCTTTTGGAGGTTCATTTCAATGAGGTGGGAATGGAAAGGGATCAGTTGGACACTGCTTGATACATAAAATAAGTGAGTGGCAGTAAGGACGCTGTTTATTTGCTTGGAGGTATAGTACAATATATGGCAAATGAAGTGGCGCTGTTTCATAAGTAAAGTAAATGAGTAGAGGTATGGACGCTGCTTACTGGATCAAGATGAGTAAGGTCACACTGTCCTGGCAACATTACATGGACATTCATGCTGTGATTAAAATCAACTATATTATGTTTTGGTTGTAATTAATATTGGTTAACAAAGTTATGTTTATGGAACTTCAATAAAGGTCGTCAGACGTCATTCAGTGTGGTGTGTTTATTGAATGGGACTGGGACAAAGATGAGATATATGATATGAGTGTACTTGATTATTTTAATTTATGGTATCATCTGTTTAATATTAAGACGTATTAGCAATTATATGAGATAAAGAAGTATAATGGAGTTATTAAAGAGTGGTTTGTATGATAACATCATCAAACCAGGAAATGTTTATTCCATGTTAGGGGATGTAAAGGTTTTTATAATAAATGTTTTAGCTGCATGGTTAATGTTATTGTCTATAACAAGCTTTATTAAAACCTGGTTTATGTTTTTGATCCTAAACCATAGTATAATTTTAACTAAATTATTTATCTTTAAAGATGTTGGTTTACAAATGTATTTCACTGAATACTGATGGTCTAAATAATCTGATAAAGAGATGTTGTTTAAATATTTAAAATTACATAAATCACATATAGTTTTTCTACAGGAAACTCATTTATTGAACACGTACTTTGATTGTTATTAAAAGATTATTCAATTCTAGTGGGCTCACATTTTGGATAAAAAAGGAGAGGCATTCTTATTCTTTGGAAAAAAAGTCATTAGTTATGCAAAAGGTAGTTGACACCTATTCTGATATTAAATGGCATGCTGGCATATTGTTGAGATTAATAAAATGTTTTATGATTGTTAATGCCTATTGGATTTGTGGTATTGGAACTAAGGTTGCAAAGAATTATTTAGACATCATAAGATTACATGCGGTGCAGCGGTAACGTTGTTGCCTCACAGCAAGAGGTTCCCCCGTTCGATTTTCTGCTGGAGTGTGGGGAGTGCCTTCTGTGTGGAGTCTGCATGTCCTCCCCGCAGTTTGGTGGGCATTCGAAAGACATGCGTAAATGGGTGTGCCTTCGCTGAAGGTTGAATGTTGAACTGGCACCACGGCGTTCGTGAAAATCTACTGCCAATCATTCCGCTGTGGCGACCCCTAACTGGGAAAAGCCGAAAGACAACAACAACAAGATTACATTCAAAAGGGAAAATATTAATAGCTGGTTATTTTAATTGTTTCTTATCAAAAAAAAAAAAAAAAGATACTACCTACGGAAAAAAAAAACAGACTATCCTCAATTGCAAAACAATTAGATAGTTTTATAAATTCAATGAATATGAGGGATAATTATGATTTAAGATTGTTAAAATCTCTTAATTATGCTCACTTTTGATATAAATTTGGTACTCAAACACATATCGATAAACCTTTTACTGCCAGTAGATTATACTCTAAAACTGAGGAAGTATTGATAATATCATGTCCTTAGTCTGATCATGATGTGATTACTTTTATTATTTCATTGAATCCAAATAATTTTATTTATTGTTAGAGACTTCCTACATATATAGTTAAAATCGGTGGCTTTAGTGAATGGATTTAAAGGAAGTAAATCAATTTATGGAGTTTAATAATAATGGTGAAGTTACAGAACTGATTTTATGGGATTCATTAAAAGCTTATTTATATGGTAGAGTTAAAAGTTGATATATTTTCAAAAGAAAAGAGTGAGATAAAGAGTTAAATGCCTTACAATCTTATATAGATAAATTAAAATCTAATTTAAAACAATGATAAATCTGCAAATTTTGAGTTGAAAGTTCTGAATCAGAGATATATTTTATTAGTTCATTATAAGATTTCAATACATTTTGAAACATTAAAATTATAATCATATTAGATAAACGCTAAAAGTTTACATAGATTAGCAATTAGATCACAGAGATTAAATATTTTGAATCATATTTAAGAGATCACATATAAAGTTGAGAAAAAGAATATGAAAGTGTTTGATTTAAAGGATATATTAGAATGTTTCAGGAATCATAATGAACAAATAGCAATAACAAGTCATCATTTGGTAATAGTGATTTAGTTGATAGTTTTTTGAAAGAAAATCTACAATATAAATTAAATAGAGAACAGAAAATTAGAATATATATTTTTTTATTTCAAAACAACTAATAAAAAAAGTTAAAACTAATAAAGCTCCAGGGCTAGATGGTATAATACCTGAGTTATATAAGTTAATTCCTGATAATATATTAAAATATTGTTAACAGATTTTGAAGAAGGTAGAACTACTTCAGATATTCCACCCTTTAGAGATTTTCTCTAATTTCAATTATTTTAAAACATGATTGTGATCCAAAATTGTGCTCTTCATATCATCCCATCTCTTCTTAAGTGTAGATTATATTATTTATGTTTACATTGTTGAAAAGATTGAATCATATTATGACAGGTTTAATTGATGATCAAAGTGTTTTTATTTTAAATGGAAGAGCACAAGATAACATTATTAAACTCCTTTAATTGATATAGCTAATGAAAATAAAAAATAACTTTCAATTATAAGTTTAGATTTGATTAAAGATTTTGATTCAGTTAATTTGTTTTATTTATTTAAAGTGCTCAGAGAATATAATTTCTCCTTAAAGTTTGTGAATTTAATTACAAAACTATATAATAATTAATTTTCTTTTGCTAAAATAAGTCCTTTTTTCTAATTCTTTTAAAATAGTCAAAGGTACAAATCAAGATTGCCCATTGTCTTCTTTGTTATTTGTGTTGATTATAGAACCTTTTGCAAATTACATTAGGTCTAATAAAATGATTTAGGGTTTTTCAATAGATGGTAGTCATACTTCTAAAATTTCAGCTTTTTGCTGACAATATGTTACTGAGTGGTGACACTGAATTCCCAATAGAGCATATAGTCCAGTCTATAAAATCTTTTGAAAAGTTTTTTTGTTTAATGTTCCATCATAATAAAATAAACACATTGCTGATTAATAAAAAACTAATATCTTTTTAAAATATTATAATGATTTTAATTGGGAAAATGTCCAAATTAAATATGTGGGAATTACTGTTACATCCAATTGGAAGGATATAGCATTATAGAAAATTAATCATTATACTAATTAAATTAATTAATAACTGGAATTTATTTTTTTTTACAATGGAAGACAGGCTTTCACTGATTAAAATGATACCATTGCCAAACATTTTATTTTATACACAGTTGTTAATTATGCTCCCTTCCAAAAAGAGTTTAATGCATATGAATTCTATTTCTTAATTTTGGGGGGTTCCACAAAAAACAAGGATATCTTTTCACTGGCACACAAAACATTGGGAGGAAGGTGGCATAGGCTTCCCTAATATTGAATTATATGCTAAGTCTGTCATTCTAAAAATAGTAGTTCAATGGTTAAATCCCTTTTATGTTTCAAGCTGGAAAACAGTACATGAACAAAATCTTAATTACTAATAATAGCTTAAATGTAGATTCTCATTTACAATTTAGTAAGCCATGGTGGTGCAGTGGTAGCATTGTCACCTCACAGCAAGAGGTTCTCCCGTTCAATTCTTGGCTGGAGCGCCTTCTGTGTGGAGTCTGCATGTCCTCCCCGCAGTCGAGTGGCATTCGAAAGACATGCGTGCATGGGCATGCCTTTGTTAAAGGTTGGGCATTGAGCTGGCACCTCAGCATTGTAAAAATCTACTGCCAATCATTAGCGGACCGGAGTTCCGCTGTGACGACCCTTAACCAGGGAAAGCCAAAAAGAAGAAGAATAAGAAAAATGTATTGGGTTCTAAAAGAGTTTTGTCTGAGCAATAGAAATAATTATTTCTCCATTCCTTTTGTTAATTACATTCTTCTTACGAGATTTATGAATACTAATTAAATGGTTAAAGAATTGTTAATTGTGGTATTTTCTGTAGCCTATACAAATGGATGTTTGGAATCATTTAGTTTAAGTGAAATATTATATCTTAAAGATAATGATCTAGTTTTTTGGCATCAGTTTCAGGATGGTAATAAAACACATTCAGCTTGGTGGGTTTGATTTAGTATGGTGTCTGTTCTGGAGTGCTGGTGGGCAAGTGGTTCCTAACCCTGTTAAAATGTCTCGGGTTCGCTGAAATTAATTTCGCTGATTAGTGTTCGATGAATATGAATTTGATGAATACATATTTCAATTAAATGATATAGACCACATACAATGGAGATAGAATTATGCTTTTTATTATTCTTTTTCCTTTCTTCCCCTTTCTCTTCCTCTCCTTCCTCTTATAGAGCCTGGAGTGTGCTCCCTGTATGGACCATTCCTGTCCATTAATCTCTTGGAACACTGCAGTGGAGTGAACTCTAAAGGGTCATATAACCAGGGAGAAGGATTGCTAGCCTGAACTTCAGTAGGGGAAAGGGGTTGAATGGATGTATCTTTAGAGTGGGACAACTGATATCCTCTCTTCTGCTTTTCATCTTCATTGTTGCTTACGATTCTGTACCCTACTCATATCAGATATTGGATATACAAGTTTTTGATCATATTCCTTTCTATCCCTAATCATTTTAGCTTCTTTTCATTTTTTTGGTAATGGAATATTTTTCAGCACCTTGTTCCAGTACTCTGTAAAATCTGTCCTTATAATCTTCCAAAGAAAATAATAAAATTATTGATTTATATATGGATTTAAAAACTCAATCTCAGTATAAATGGATTACATAAGTTTTGCATCTTACTGGATGAAAGCTGTCATGCATTTAAAACACCACCAATCAAACATTTGGAGTAATTCTGTATGGAAAATAGAACCATAAATATTGTTCAGGTATCTAAAAAACCTTAAACCCTTTGTTACCTGTTACCTCACCAGACATTCTCTCAAAAAATAGTTAACTAAAATCAATGGTACTTTGTCAAGGTTCTTATTCAGTTTATGTATATTATACATATAACAGTTAGTCCTTGCATTCTGGTCCTTCATGTTCAGCCATGTATTAAAATCCCTGGTCACTTATTTGACCAAATTAATATTCTCATTTTGATAATCCTGGTATCAGTGGTTCAAAGACTGAATGTTAATAGAGAAATGGGTAGAACTGTCTGCTGAAACAAAGTATCTGTTCGTATTAGAGTTCTGCCACTGTTACCATTATTATTAACACCATAAAAGGCTTTCTGGTTCCCAGGGATATTAAATGACTCCGTGTGATCAGACAAATCAATTGGGCCAGAAGAAAGTGATTGAGTCAACAGACCAACCAATCACATTACTTCACCCACCAAATCACCTTGCTCTCCTCTCCTCTCACCATCGGTTAGTCAGTAACATGAACAGTAATGTACGACAATTCCAACAAACAAAATTAGACACTGCTGAAAGGTGAATCACCAAAAATATCTCCTTTCCCCTTGAACATAAAATGCCTACGATAAACCAAAGATGTGAGGATGAGATAAATAGAAGCAGTAATTCCAAAGGATATATAGAAAGCTTTAATAAATAGTTGTAGTAAATAAATAGTTTTAAATAAATAAAAATAAAGGAATAACCTATGGTTCATTTTCAGTTGTGGCAAGTAAATAAAAACAGAAATAAAATACAATTTGGCTTCACTTTAGTACTTTCATCAGTGGTCATTATTGGTAATATATGGTCACAGTTTGCAGGCGCCACATTTAAAAGTACCACTATGGCATTGGGATTCCCGATTTTTCTTATAAATTTAGTATCCCAGTAATACTCTAAATAGTGTCTTGATAAAAGTGTTTTTGTAAAATTCTCAGAATGTTCATCATTTACCTTTGCAGCCTGCTGGTTATATGCACCTGCATATAAAACAGGGACATATCTATTAAAGTACAATATATAGCTGTAAGCCTGCCCCATGCAGACAAGCTGGAGCCAGTGCAAATGCATCAAAGCACAGGAAGGTGTGACATCCTGTGGCTTTTACTTGCAGTAAACAAAGGCAGGAAGAAATAGTTACATGAAGTAAACAATTGTCACTCAATACACAGTATTCATGCTTGTTAGAAATTTGCAAGTAGTGAATGAAGGCCTACTGTTCTGTCTACTAAATGTATAATTTCTGACTAAAATAAAGCAAGATTGTCTTATACAGCTATTCATACACATATATGACAGATAAACAGCCATGCATCATTTTTGTTCTTCTTTCCATAACTGAAGAAGTGATCAGTTACAATAGAAGGCATGCCCAAAGACTGCTGGATAGCTTAATCAAGAAAGTTTAGTAGTATGCAAATAATATCTGTGCTTATGAAATCAAAACGTTGGATCAAACAAAGCCTTTTGTTGCAAATAAAATGAAAATAGTAGATCATTTTTAAGTAATCACTCACACAGTAGTATTCAAAATAGACTTGAAGAAATACTGCAGTACCAATAAACTATCCAGCACAATCCATATCAGTACCATATTGCAAATTGCAGAATTTTTTTTGTTTAAAATATCGCACCATTTCATATCTTAAACCTGCTTATTAGATGCTTAATAAGCAATCAATAAAAACATAATGATGTAACAACTAATTATGAATGGCTTTATTGTCTCGGTTTTGTGTGTCTTTTTACATTCTCTCTATTTTTTATGTATTTGCATTTCTTTTTTCTCCTTTTTCTTCCATTTATTTTCCCTTTTCCACAGGTCCAAAGATCCCAGGATTAGTGCAACCACATTAGTCCCATGTCAGGGAGCATTCATGATTAACCTCTGCATGCATAGTGGGGTCAGCACATGGTTCTACTCCTGTAAGCAACCTGCTGCAGTGTAGCCCAGAAAGCCATGAAAGGTGTGAGCTTTGGAACCTGGTCAAGGATGTGTTGTAGCAGATAGTGAAGAGTCACCTTCAGTCCACACAAGACCTTCTTCACTGGGTGAGAGACTCACTGGCCTGGTTGGATCTGAACACTGAGCAAATGAAGGCCTCTGCCCCTATGTTACATGGGTCTTCAACTGTATGACCATCAGACAATGGAAGCATTTGAGGTCCTCCTGTCTAAAGTAGGCATTGCTGCAACTCCTCTTCACCTTCCTCCATCACTAATCTCCATTCTGCATATCCTACCATGCTTCCTTCCCCAACTCCCCACTAATAAAAAAAAATGAAAAAATTGGGGTCTATCCCCTTCCAAAAATGTAGAACCCCATCTTCTCCCATTTTCTCAAGCAAAATCCTCTTGATGTCTTCTTTCTGTGTGTGTCCCTTATGTTATGTATCTGTATTTTCCAGTATTCCTATCTTCCTCTTTTGTACCTTTCAAAGAATCAATCAAGGTGTCCATATAAGGACTTCGCTATAGTTAATACCTAAACTCTTTTATATAATTTTAACATTTATTCTGAATAGCTGTGCTGAGTGCCACTTGCCTTAACTGGCTGCCATTAGTTCAGCTGTGCACAATATCTCACTCATCTATTCTGAAAAAAAAATCTGAAGTTAGTTAAGACACTACAAATGCATGGGTTAATTCCCATATAACTAAATCACTGTTTTTGCCACTTTAAGCAGTTGTAGAAAGTGGGTGTTTACTTGCACAGGCTTTCACATTGTGATAATCATCACAAATAGCCTGCACTCAGTGTATTTGCATATTGGCATAGCTGCTCTCTGTGCAGATACCAGCTGCACACATGTGAACCTTGAGTATTATGAATACAACTCATAGTTAAGCACTAACAGTAGTATAATCCCCACTGCTTACTAATGAACTTCCCCTACTATTGACATTCTAACTCTGAAAGGACTAGGCTCAATTACAAATGCATATACTCACAAATACAGCAAAAGCCCTCTGCTTAGGCACCATTAGAATCATAGCTGAACTGATAAGGCTTTTAAGGGAAGACTTAACACCTATCATTCCAGAGGATCTGGCTGGCCTGACAGTAGTGATACCAGCATGGTATGTTGGAGATCCTGGATTCAAGTCCTGAAGTAAAGCTAATTTTATCCTTTTCCTTCTATTATTTTAATGGCAACCTAGCCCCGGGTTTTATCTGCTTTTGTGTGTAGTTATTTTAATTTGACCTTAATCACCATGCTGGTAGTATCCTATTTAAAGGGATAAAGCTGTAAAGGAAAACTCAACATCTATCTGTCTAGAAGCTCTTGCTGGTCCACTGCCAGTGATGCCAGCATGGTATGTTGGATGTCTTGGGCTCAAGTCTCAGATTAAAGTTAATATTAGCCATTCATTTCTGTGATTGTCTGATAAGACTAGTAATGATCTGACTTCAGGAATCTATCATATTCAGTGGATAAAGTGGCATAATCTTCACTGCTATGTAATCTACCTCCCACAATGGTGACACTCATATAACAGCAGTGTTGGATTGACTACAGGGAATACACCCAATACTGTGTAACTTCATTAATAACTCAAATATTAAATAAAAATATGACATATAACCTACAAAAAGTAAAACAATACCCGACTCGTAATAAATAAAGAAAAAGAAAAACTGCACATTAAATTCATTCATAAAATATATCCTTTCAGAATACTGTAATGAAATGCAGTCCTCTGTGTGTGTGTGTGTGTGTGTGTGTGTGTGTGTGTGTGTGTGTGTGTGTGTGTGTGTGTGTGTGTGTACAAACTGTAATGTACATAACGGCATTCATCTGATCTAGATGTTATTTTTCCACTCTTCTTCTAACCATTTTGTGACTCTGACTAAGTCAATTAACCATATTTAGAGAATGGGTGACCTGTAGATAGCACCCTGACTGGAGAATAAACATTCTCTAGCAATGTGTTAACATGTAAGTAATGCCCATTGAAAAATGAATCCACAGCTTCATGGCAGCATATTAAGCTGCCCTGGAGCTTGGACTGAAAAAAAACTAATGGCCACCATTATTTTACTCTCCCTAAGCAGTACCTTTGCTGTTTAGTGAGTGTAAAACAATAAAGAAAAAAATTAATATAAAGTGTGTGTGTGTGTGTGTGTGTGTGTGTGTGTGTGTGTGTGCGTGTGTGTGTGTGTGCGTGTGTGTGTGTGTGTGTGTGTGTGTGTGTGTGTGTGTGTGTGTGTGTGTGTGTGTTATGTTTCTGTCTGCATGTGTGAAGGAATGCAGGCATGAAATCAGAAGAGACTGTATGTGTGAGAGAGACAGGGAATGAAGAGGGAGAGTGACTGAGAGATACTTTGGCAGCAGTAGCAGTTAAGAGGTTTGCGTACCTCTCAACCTTTTATTAGATCAAGGTATCTGGATAAGCCTAAATAAACAGGGGGCAAAGGCTCAAAATAGGAAGCATTTTTAATTATTTGTGTTAGCATGCATTTTCTGAAGCAGAGGAGTATGTGTGTGTGTGTGTGTGTGTGTGTGTGTGTGTGTGTGTGTGTGTGTGTGTGTGTGTGTGTGTGTGTGTGTGTGTGTGTGTGTGTGAAAGAGAGAGAGAGAGAGAGAGAGGTGGACCACTGGCACCAGTAAAGAGGTTTGCATACCTCTGGACCTTTCAGCTGAAGAAATCTGGATAAAGCCTAAAATAATGGGGGAACAAAGGCTCAAAAATAAGAAAAGATTCTAAGTATTGCTCTTATAAAATTTCAAACTTGTTTAAATAAAATAATTTATGTTAGCATGAATTTTCTGAAGGAAATCAAAGTCTGAAACTCAAACATTTGCCATTATTTAATAACTTCTATCTCCAATGACTGGCAACAAACCAAATGTTTTAGGAGTAAGGGATAAAAAATAAACACCTGGATATTTTTTAAAGTCTTACATTTTGGATGTAAAATACTTCCTCCAACACTATTAACATATACTACAACAAGTTTGAAACCTTTAGCGGAGGAACTATTTTAAATCATATAAATATAAAATATATATATAGTAATAAAAAATAAATAAGGAAGTAAAACACAACAATTTTACAGACAGTCCATTCTCTAAGCACAACAATGCCCTCCAGGGTGTGGCATTGTGGAAATAACTCCCTTTCAGGGGTGTAGACCCCTGGGTAGGCAGTATTTCCACAATAACACACACCCTGTTGGGCATCATTGCCTGCATATTGTAGTACTTTCAGCCAGCCTGGGGACTCACTTTGAGATTTCAGTATAATGTATTTACAGTCACTTTTAACACAATGGCATATTTACAATGCAGTCATACCATTTCAGCCATACTATTCAAACTCACAAATCCATCCAAGTAACTGTCTCAAAGCATCATTCTCTATTTAGCACCTTGTCTCCCAGCTAGTGAGACTAACATCTCTTGTCTCTTTTTCTCTCTCTTTCTCTAACCATTCATTTTTCCTGCAGCACCATTACAAGGCATGCCTTCTTATTTCATTTGTGTTCCATTTTTGGGATGTCATGATTAAGTGTACTCCCTGAGCTATCCAATGATGAGTATCAGATGTTTACTTTCATTCATGTTTTTAGATTTCAAATAAATGGAACCCAGTGTCTATAGCACTGACTGCACCCACTATAACCAATCCACAATATCAGACACTGTAGAGGTGCTGAAGAACAAAAATAAAACACCAACTTTACTAAAATCAGTCTTTAATGAACCACAGATAATAACAGAACCAGGGCAGTCATGGTGGTGCAGCGGTTAGCATTGCTGCCTCACAGCAAGAGGTTCTCTGGTTCGATCTTTGGCTGGGGTGCCTTCTGTGCAGAGTCTGCATGTCCTTCCTGTGGCTGCATGGGTTTCCTCTGCATGCTCCGGTTTCCTCCTGCATCCCAAATACATGCTGTAGGTGGATTGGATACTTTAAAATTGGCCCTAGGTGTGAGTGCATATGTGTGTGTGCCTTCTGTGGAAGGTTGGGTGCTGGGCTGGCAACTTGACACTGTAAAATTCCACTGCCAATCATGAGTGGGCAGGTGATCTGCTGTGGTGACCCCTAACCGGGAAAAAGCCAGAAGATAATAAGAAAAACAGGAAAATTAATAAAACCACCATTAAATGCTTAAAGTAGTCACCTCCTTTTTCATCCTGAACATTGAGACTTCTTTAGGCAAATGCACACTACAGCTGGTCACAGAACTCATTGATGCCCTAATTAACTATAAATGTTAATTGCAACTATTCTTAATTAGAATTTTACAAGAGTGCCCTTTAATATTTAACTCTACTGAAAATGGTTCTATTGAATCTTCTATTTCTCTTACACTAAAATATGTTGTGATAAATTTATATATATGCATGTCTTTTTGAAAATAAAACCATTTGTTTAAATTATATTAATAAATTAATAATTTTTAATATATGTTTATTTTTTTTGTTGTAGAGTTGGAGTTGGAGCTATGTCACTTTTATGAGAACAAGATTCTGTGTACATTTCTCAGGTCAGTTTCTGGCCTCTTGAAGTTGAAATTTTAGTGACATATTTTCAGCTTATATGTTGTTATATTCTATTTTCAGGTTCGGTAGGGAAATAGTTTACTTTCTGTAGCAGTTGCCACATTTTTTCCTTTTCATTTTGTAAACATGCAATGTCAGCTGGGATTTGAGACTGAAGTTTCTTTTGTCTTTAAAGTTCCAGCATTGATCATGTTGTTATTCCTTTTTGATTTATGCTCTTTGGTTTAGCATTTTCAGGTTTTCTTGATATTTTACCATTGCCACTTGTACAGAACATTCATAGGTTCATATAGGCAAGCTGCCGTCGTGGGCTGTTGTAGCTATCCTGTTTGATATAAACTGGCATTACCCATCCCATGGTTGATAATTATATATTGCTCCCAATGAGAATTGCTTGTAATCATACCACAGATAATTGTAGGAGACCAATGCCTAGGATAAGGCATTTAACAGCTACCTCTGTCCATTAGTAGTACAGAGGGCAGTTCTGGGGTACATTTTCTGTTTCCCATTCATAGATCTAAGTTGTGCTTGAATGTGGACAGATATGAACTTTTTTATGTCTATGGGGAGTCTGTTCCACAGCAGCAGTATCCACTGAGATATACGTGTCCATCTAAACCCTTCTGTTAATGTTACAGAAGAAGTTTAGATCCCTAGACTGAGTATTTCTGATGCCATTTCATTTGATGATGTGCAGTAAATCCATCAGTATTGGGATGGACAATGCCTTGTATGCCTGACACAGGCCAACTCTTAGCAGTCTGTATGATACAGAGTATAGTGACATGGCTTTGAGTAAGTTCATGTACAGCATGTTGTTTAGGTCTTGTATCCTTTTTGTAATGTATCTCTGTGGGCGTTCCAGTTGTTGCATGTGGCTGGTTAGATACATTCCAAAGGGGAATTATATTCAATGATTTACCCAATGAAGGCTGAGTAAAGGGGACAATAATATCCCTAGATCAAGACATAATACCTTTGTTTATAAGCTGTTTGAAATAGAAGGACTTTCTTACAACAATAGACATGTGCTGGTCAAATGCTAGGTCACTGCCCACATACATTCCCAAATTTCTAACATCTGGGTCAGCTATTAGAGGTATATTGTCAATGTGGCAGTTCCCTTGGGTAGATAACTTCCTAGCTAATATAATAATTTATTTTTTGGCATTTAGTTTCAGTCCCTGATTTTAGCATTAGTTATTTAATTGGAAAGCTGTTTTTCAGAAAGCCTTTTGGATAAATCAATCCTTTCTTTATCTATTCTACAGTCTCACATCCTTTTTTGGTAAAGGTTACCCAACAGCCTTGTAAATTTTTGGTCAACTTATTTTCATGTTTGGAAAACATTCTAAGGTTAGACACTGAATGTGTAAATAATTCTGTCATTTTTTAATGTATTATTTATTGCTTTATTTGTATTTGTTTAGTGGGAAAATCTGGGTAATATCCATTTTCACTGGAGGTCTGGGGAGAAAAGCTCCATTTGCTTACATTGCACTATACTATTTTAGTTTACATAAATATACATTTTATGTAAAATTTATGTTTATGTAAAATGTATATTTTTATTTCCTTATACTGCATTCTACTGTTTTATATTTATACTATTTTATTTCTATTCTCGGAATGCATGTGCTCCTCCATAGCTATGAGTTTTTTCTGATTGAAGACGTCTATGGTATCAGTTAATTCTCCAGCTTCAGCTTTAAAACCTCTATAGAAGTATGAGTGTATTTCATTTACTTTCTCTTGCTCATGGCTAACCATTTGTTATACCAGTATATTGACTGTGAGAAGCTGCAATGAAATTACCATACAATGCTATTTCTGGAAAAGTACTCAAGTTCTGGTCCTTAGCATCATTTGCTTAGAAGCAGAGCCAGAATTGTTACTTTCAGTAAAGGTTTTGCAACTGTGGACTGCAAACCATTTATTTACTCTTGTCAGTCATGGACAGTCTGGTGCTAAGCACTCCCATTTTACTGCACATGACTTAGTAGGCTAACACTAAGGTCTTAGTTACTTCATACTACTATTCCCTCAGCAGAGTGTTGCTTTACATCCGCGATAGTAACAGAAACATTGTTTTCCTTATTATTTGTCTTGCCTTTTATTTTCATTGGAGGTGACTCACAATGTTTATCAAGTTTGCACACAATTTTCTTTCTGATGTTATACAGCAGTGAACCTTAATTTACTTTTCAGTGATTTATTTTCAAAAATCAGCACCTCTTTCTTGTCTTAAACAGCAATGACCCCTTTTTTGTCAGAAGAGTTTACCTTTAAGAAGCATTGCCTATTCCTTTGTTTCATCAGCAATGATGTCTCCTTTCCTGTGAGATGATTTAATCTTTTAGAATATGAACCCTTTTTGATTTGCTTTACTTTAACAATGAACTCCCTTTTCTATCAGATGCTTTAACGTTTTAAAACTAACACTTTTTTTTCTTACTTCATTCGGAAATGAGGGTTTAACTTTTTGGAATCTATACAATTTTCTTACTTTTTAAGCGATGAGCCCTGGCTTGCCTGTCAGTGTGATTAGCCTTCTAAAAATAACACCTTACATCATCTTTAGTTTCACAAAAATATAAACAGTGCTTTGCAAATACAATTTTGTCACACACACATACACGCGCACACACACACACACACACACACACACACAAACACTCACACACATACACACACACACACACATACATGCGCACACACACACACATGCATACACACAAATACACACGCAAACACACACACACACACACACACACACACACACACACACACACAGCTTTTTGTTGCAAGTCCTTTTTGTGTAACATCAACCAATAATTTCCTTTTCCAGATTACTTTTTTAAATATAATGAAGGCCAATCTTTATTTCAAAATAGGTATAAAGCAAACATTCTCTTACATATACCATTTTGACTGAAATAATTCACTACTTATGAAAACCTGCTTTTTACTTAGAGGGTCTCATATACTTAGCAATGTGTTTATTGTTTCTGTTCAGACAGGATAGAATACCATACTGTGCTATGTGCACTTGTTACAGTTTTCCAAACACCATTCAGACAGCACCTTGTGAAACTCAAGGTTGTGTAAATCTCCATTTGCCAGTACTTTTCAAATATTTTCAGAGCTCTTTAATTTGGCTTGTTAGCAAACAGGGCTTACATTTACAAAGTTGTTCATAGGTTCATAGGATGATACCAGGATATTGGCCCAGAGGCCCTTATACAGCTATCCAAGAATTTCACCCATGTTCCCACAAAGTCAACAGTCAACAGTTTCTACTAAATCAACATAGGAAAGAAGCAATAAAGTTCTTTCTAGGAAGTTTAAACAAATGTTGCACTTGGTTAAAGCACAGAAATTTACATATTCAAGAATTTACTAGCTCATATAAACAGCAAACGTTCTACTGCTAAACTTGATTTAATAGAGACTCTGACTCTGAATTTGTTTCAGCAGCATTTTAAGATTTCACTCTCCACTCTACAGTTACCAGCTTTTCACTCAACAACCAATAACTCAGTTTTTATTTCTCACTAAAAAAAAACCTCCCATGTGGGTTCCTTATTTTCAATTCACAAAATAATGCAAAAATGCTACTGGATTTACTTCTGTGCAATGTACCATTCAACTGTTTGACAAATGTAGCACCATTAATCCAAGTTCATGAGTACATCTGATCTGTTTCTGAAATACCATACCATTAGCTTCAGCAGCTCTGTACACAGTATTTAGTTTTCACCTATAGACTATAGTTATAACATGCAGTGTAGTCAGCATTTCCCAGTGCACACACTCTAGAACAGCCTAACTTGCTGCTCTAAAAAAAAAAAAAACACTGTAGCTTTTTTTCTTGTTATACCACATTGTATACACTCTAATTGTTTGACTTAATTGTCTCTGAAAAGCCTATAGATTATTTTTCTGTGCTCATAAACTTTTCCAACACTCTGTATGTCAGTCACTGTTTCAATTTTTGAAAGCATATTGCTTTTCAACAGTTTGCATTTACTACTAGAATTCACACAACTTTCCCACAAATATGGGGTAATTTGACACCACAGTACATTACATGTCATTGATTTTAAATTTCCATTTAAAATGCAGTTTTGAAATTGAACAGTCTTGCTGTACTTATGACTTGCCTCAATAATTTCTTTCCTGAGTGTGTGCCTCCTGTTGGAAAAACATTTTCCCCAAGCAGATTAGTACAATCACTTTGCGTATCTTGGTAAACAACCTTGCAGTTATTTCATATCACTTTTCCAAAACACTTAGCAGCACTTGTCATTTTGCCCTAGTCTGATATGACATATTCTTCTTTCTAAACTTTATGAAGTATGTAATTAGGCTTCTTTCTCATAAATATCTTATACTGTACCTAACTTCTCTCTGTCTCTGGGTATGGCAAAAAGAAATGTCTCATTCTGCTTAACATTCATTTCAGAATTTACCTAAGGATTTCCCCCCTTGTTATACTTAAAGTGAATCAGCAAAAATCACATTTTGCCAAAAGGTAAAACAGTAATTTCTCATAAAGTGCACACTCAAGTCTAATGTCTGGTTTTGTAGGAAAGGAAGCTAACTCACAGCGTGTCTTCAGTTACATACAGTGATTTAAGGATTTTATGGCTTAGTACAGTTTGATGAAATTTGCTTGCATTCTCCACCAATTCTAATCATGACTGAGAGGTACACAGTGTCTCATGCTCTACAGACCCTGATGGTGTATTTCACCTGTGTACTTTCTCTGTCTCCCAGAGGAGCTCACATCTCTCTCTCTCTCTCTCTCTCTCTATTTCTCTCTCATCATCATCATCATCATCAGCCACCCTTTTTTCCCATTTTTCTACATGGGGTTAGAGTATTGTGTCAACTGTCGCCAACTCTCTCAATTCAGTGTTGCACTCATGCCTTCTTCAACACTTATGCCTGTCTCTCTCTATTTCAGTCTAATAATCTGTATTATTAGAAGGAGGTTTGCTTTGTTTTAGATGGTTACTAGTTGTGTTTAAAGCACTTTTCTCCTTTGTCACTTTGGTTTAAGTTTGCTCCCTTCCTATTAAAAGGGAGACTGTAACCAAACATATTTTTTGAATCTCAAGGTACAGTTTAGTAGCAGATCATGTTCCTTTGCATTGGTTAAGTAAGCAAATTGATGACAATACAATATTGTGCTAAGGAGAACTATCCAGCCAAACCTTTCAGTATATAGTGAACCACAGGCCCAGATAAGGTAAAAGAAATTTTGATGAGATGCCCAGGGCCTACAGCCCATCACTGCAGTTCTAACCCCCTGACTTTCTTCTGTGAGGGAAACAGGTCCATTGCTCACCCTGTTTCACTGACTCTGCTTTTTAAAAGAAGGGTGTGTGTGTGACCTTCTCCACTCAGGGCAGATGGGGATCCTCCTCCTAGACTGCTCCAGAACTCTAGCTCTACATATCCTGCAGCAGTCAGTAGGTGACACTATATAACAATGAAAATGTTAATATATATATATATATATATATATATATATATATATACACACACACACACACACACACACACACACACACACACGCACGCACGCACACACACACACACACACACACACATATATGCACATGTATATATACATTATACATATATATATATATATATATATATATATATATATATATATATATATATATATATATGTATAGATATATATATTATACGAGTCTAATGAAAAAGGACAAGTGACCCAAACACCGATGCTCACATGATCAACCACAAAAGGTCAACTTTGCAGACTTCGACATGCAACTATGCATGCATGAGCAAAATTCTCATCACATACAAAAAAAAAAACTTTAAAAAACAACGTAAAACAATCACTGGGATTCATGAAGCTTGCGCCAGGTGCAGGCGTAACATTGATGATCTAACACCAAATATGGCCACTGAGCGATTCAGGTGCTAGCTGTTTCCACGTGCACTACCTGCATATGCCACACCCGCACAGCTCCAGGCGCATGTATGCTAATCACCCTATGTGCAGCAGTGTAGCATGCAAATGAAGGTATATAGCGATTCAGGAAGGGGTGTAGGTGTAGTGCATGTATGCAGAAATGTAAACCGAAAAAAAAAACAGTTTACATTTTTCAAACATAAAATCGAAGCCATGACAGTGGACCAAACTCACATATTATACTATTAATATATGCCAATGGCTAAATATATAGCCACTGGCATAAAACAACATGCACAAAATATGAAAAAGAACATTTAATATTATGCCCACACTAACGCGAAGTTAAAGCGCAGGGCATCGGTGCACAAAGGTGATGGCAAGGAATATACAAAAATATTGAATAAAACTGCAATGAAACACATATCACGATTTCCCCGTAATAGTCAATGGCAGGCATGCTACACCATACTCATGGCGCAAGGGTTGCTTAGGGGCAGTGACAGTGTTATGCGCAGTAGCTAGGAATTAGTAGGTAATGTCATGCAAATGAGAGGAGTAATACTGAATTGCAGATTTCCCACTGGTGTAAGGATGCACAAAACAGCATAGCGTTATAATACTGAGGTGAGCCCTTGAGATAAAAATGACATCAAGAGAGGGGTGTTTCGCCATTGCTGTAAGTACATTGGAGCATTGCTAACCCGGTTTGCCTGTTGTTAAGCAAAGCTGCAGAATAGGGGTGTGTTGAAATAGCCATAGCTTGGCTTAGTTGAGAGCACACAAAGTAACCGAATGTGCATGTGAATGTGGATGAAAAATGTGCTGTAAACCCGGTAAATGGCTGTGCGTAGCATGCACCAGAGTGTAAACAGGAAGGAAATGCTGCAGCATTGAAATAGGAGTACAAATGAGTAATTAACACCTAAGAACCCACAGTGGGCCATTGACAACAGCTAAAAAGACTGCTAGCAGCTACCTGCAGAACAGGAAAGGGGAGGTGCCGTACTGCAAAGAAAACAGAACTGTCACAGCAGAACAAAGCAAAATTGCAGTAGAACAGCTACAAAACACATTTCGCAACACATTCTTGAGTAGGGAAAGTAAAAAACAAGAAAGCCAGCAGCTAGATGCATGCCTGTCAATGGGAGGGGATTCAGGTTGAAAAGTGAAATAAAGGGCAACAGATTACTCACGGCAGGCAAGCATAATTTAACACCAAAGGCCCCACAATTGCAGTATTCGCTGTAAAACCCATAATTAAGATACCCTGCAGCTGGATTTGCACATAAACACCCAATGGCATCAACAGCATCCAAAGCACATTAGTATAAAGTGTGAAAGCACCTCACACACACTTGTGTATTCCCAAACACTCTGCACCATTGGTGTAAACAGACGGGGAACTTTTACAATGTACATGGTAGGGGCTGCCATAGCTTTGATTCATCAGCATGTGTTGGAGACTGAAGGTGGTGTGGAGGATGATGCTGACAACCACCTCAGTCACCGGAGGAGGAGAAGAGTGTTCAGACCAAGGGTAACCTACCAGGGGCTAAATGATCTGGAGATAGTAGAGCATTACAGGGTGGACAGGGGCACCATACAGCAACTTGTTGAGCTGTGCTGGCCATGCCTCAGAGCGAGAAATAACAGAGGGGAACCCATCCCAGTTGACACGAACGTATGTGTAAGCTTGAGAATACTAGCCACAGGTACCTTCCAAAGGCCAACTGGGGATATCCTGTGGATCTCACAGGCATCAGCATCCAGGGTACTCCACCATTTCCTGGATGTCATGTTACCACATGCCAATGTGCACATATACTTCCCACGAACGCAGAAGGAGTTGGTCAGCAATATGCGTCTCTTCCACCATGTGGCAGAATACCCAGAGGTACTGGGTACAATAGACTGCATGCACATACACATCAAATCACCACCCGGTGAGCAGGGTAGGCACTACATAAACCACAAGGGATACCCCTCCATCAACTGCCAGGTCGTGTGCAATGCCCAGGGCATTATCATTGATGTGTGTACTGGCAGCCCTGGAAGCTATCACGACTCCCACATCTGACCTGCCTCAGAGCTGTATAAGGTATTTGCTGGGGGGACATCCCATATGGCCACCTGGTGGAGGATGCTGGCTATGCACTGGAACCATGGATGATGACTCCCATCAGAAATGCACACACACCCATGCAAGAATGCCATAATGAGGCATAAGAACAAACTATAATCACCATAGAGCATGTGTTTGGAATGCTGAAATCACAGTTTCATTGCTTGGACATATCTGGTGGAGCCTTGCAGTACTCTCCAAGTACATGCACCCACATCTTCATAGTATGTGCCATACTAAACAATATGATCCTGTGGAAACAGCTGCAACAGGGACAGAATTCTAAAGGCCCTCATAGCCCACCACCATTGCCAAGGGCCCCACAGGCACAGGGGTACTCGGACCACGAACACCCTGAGCCAGCCCCAGTAGGCAGATGAAGGAGTGCCCAGTATCCCCATGCCTTGGCAAAGAGGGAACATATAGCACACACACACTGAAAGTGTAGGTACCTATGGACTGACACCCTTCTCCACCTGCACACACAGTAAACATGGATGCTGCACACACAAGACCACCTGTAAATTGTCATGTATAGGTGCTCTACTGTGTGCATCCTACAGAGGCAGCCCTCAACTATTGCACACACAACCACTATTGGCACAAGGTAAGTCAACAACTGAACAGTAAATTAAGCTATCAGCATGTGCTGATACTGCATGTATAGGTTCATAGGTACATAGGTAGGTATTTGGCTAACTGCCCAATGCCATTCATACGCCTAACCAAAATGTGTCAGCTATCTCCACCCTATTGATTAACTAACTGTCCCTCTGTGGAGCAGAGAAAATTGCGGGATCCCTGGGATGTACCCACTGTTCACCATTCAGTCTGCAAGGTGTCCCTGGAATGTTAGTGAGGGGCTCCGTATAATGTAATCAGGGATGTAGTTCCAAAGCATGGGGTGTACCTGTGACAGGATTCTGTCACACCAGCATCTTCCAGTTATGGTTGTGGCAAGGTTTAGCTCATTACAGTGTGTGGCTCACTGTGACATGGATTCCCATAGGTGGAGCATATCCATTAAGCCTGACTTGGACATGGCTTTGTTGGGCAGCAAAGATCATCTCTGAGTAAATGAGATGCCACTGAGTAATGCAAGTGTTCGTGCAGTCTAGCAGCATAGAACACATGTCTGAGGCCAGTAATGCTCTTGGCGAGGTATGTTCATGGACCCTCCAGCTATTGGATGTGTCTTCTGAGGTACATCCCAAATGGGTTATCATACTCGATAATGGGACTGATGAGTGATGAGTAAAGGGGCACAATAACCTCAGTATGTCTAGAAGCAAACCCTTAAGTAATCAGAAAGCCTACATAGACAGATGGCCTAAGTACTTTGGAGATATGATTGTCAAAGGATAGATCACTATTTAATGTGGTCCCCACATACCCATTACCTCATCTGTATTAAAGCATCTGCTACTCATGTGTTAATATGTGAGTGTTTAGTTTTCCCAACATGGAATGACCATGCAGTTCATGGCCTTCAGCTGAAGGCCATGAGTTTGACATCCTGTGTTGGTCTATGTGAGGCCCCTTGAATGATGTCTGTGACAGCTGGACTGTCAATTATGGCCTCCAGTTTGCAATAATCACCAAACATGGTCTGCTGTAGTCCACCTGTGTTTGCCTGTACCTCTGAAAAGTATATGGCAAACAGTAGGGGTCCCAGTACTGAGTCCTGTGGGACACCAGTTGTGACTTGTTAAGAGTTGGACCTGGAGGTTGCTAAGTTTACCATGTGGGTTCTGTGTGTAATCCTGTTGGCAACCCAACTTGTGATGTATGGGTGTATGTACTGGTTGGTGAGCTTATAAACAATACCTGATTGGGCAACAGTGTCATAATCCTTAGTGAGGTCCAGGTAGTATGTGTGAACTACCACACCCCACATCTAAAGTCTAGGTGACTGTAAGATGTCAAACAGGTTCAGTAGGCATGATTTGCACTCATCAAGCAGACCTGGGTTGGGTTGAGTGTCTGGAGGTTCCCAATGTCTGTTAACGAGTTCCATGATGATGCACTCCATAGCCTTGCAGACCAGACTTGTCAGGCTTATAAGGAAATAGTTCCCGGGGTCTGTTGTGGCATCACTTTTCTGGAGTGTGATCACTTTTGCTGTGCACCACTCTGTGGGTATGTAGCCTGTAAAGAGTCTGTGTTTGAACAATGTGTTTATGTGAGAGGTTAGTTCATTTGGAGCTCATGTAAGACACAGCCTGGGACACTGTCCGGTCCCATTGAGGCTGTATTTGTGGCTTTGGATAGGGCTGTTTTATCCTGTGTGTCGGTGATTGCCGGGGCCATACATTCTTCTGGTATGGTTAAGGTCTGTTTAGGGCTTGAGAGCGGTGTGAAGTTTGCACTGAACATGTTTGCCAAAATGCTGGCAATATCAATTGGTTCAATGTATTTTGTGCCAGTCTGCACCAACTCTAAGCAGATCTGAGAGTTCCCACTTAGGTTCTTGACATAGCTAAAGAACGCTTTCTGGTTGTCTGTAGGGTCCTTGGGAAATTGTCTTTTGAAGCTAGCCTTGGATGATTTCATGAGGGATTGTAGTTTCTTGCTGATACTGATCAGAGATATCTGTCCTTCTAGGGATTTTGCTCTTATCTGTACTAGTTACCTCCTACTATTGTAGAGCCTGTGTATGGCAGGGATCCACCAGACCGGTTTTCTGTTTTTGGAGGAGTGAGTCTAGGTTAGACTTGGGATAGCATGATCCATGCATTCCTGCAGATGATCATAGAGTGTCTTTGTATAGGTTTCAGCATCTTGGACAGCATTGTCCATTTGCATGGGGGCTGTGAACCGTTCCACCTCGGGCATAAGCAATGTAAAGTCTGCTTTGGAAAAGATTTCCATGGTGGTTTCCTTGTTTGGGGTTGTGGGTGGAATGTGAATATCCAGAGTGATTAGTCTATGGTCTGATCTAACCAGCGAGGGGCTGACATTAGGTGTGGAACACCGGTCGCCAATGTTGGTGATGACCAGGTCCAGTATGTTGTTCCCTCTGGTGGGGGTGTAGACCAGTTGTTCCAGGGCATTAGAGTTGAGAAATTCTAGGAAGCACTGGGCAAGGGAGTTAGTACTCAAGTAGTTCTCCCAGTTAATGTTTGGGTAGTTGATATCATCCAGTATTAGGGTGTTTGGTAGGACCCCCATATTTCCCAGTGTCCCCGGAAATGTGGAATGTGGGCCCTGGGTCATGGTGGGTGATCTGTAGCAAGCTACAATTTGGATTGCAGTGTTGCCCATTGTCACTTGCACTTGGATGATCTCTGATGCATTGTGCTGCACCACTAACCTGGAGGTGTGAGTATCCTTGATGAGTATTGATACACCCCCGCCTTTTGTGTTCTGGTCCGGGTTCTGTGACCGAAAGATGTGTTATAAGTTATAGCCTGGTGGTGCTGGGGTGCTCTCTGGAGCCTTAAACCAGGTGTCTGTTACTGCACAGATATTGATGTTCTCCATACTGAGGAGTGCCTCGAGTGTGTGCAATGTGAGGTTTAGACTTCTGGCGTTGAGTAGCAATACCATCAGTTTCTGGTTACATGTGCTATGTACGGTGGTGGTTTTGTCTGATAAGCCTTGCCTAAAGGTCCACCTTGCCTAATGTCCACCTCTCTACTATTGTTTGCAATCAATGACAGCTGTGCATGTGTACATGTTCTGCAAATGTGTACTGACCCTTGTTACAGGGCTGTGCAAAATGGCTATGTGCACACCTACATAGAGTGGATATTGACAGTAGAGACACACTAGTTGAATGTGTAGATTTGTGTAGCCTAACCTTTCATTGCCAGACTAACAGCTGCTTGGAAATATGTTGACAGTACTTGTAATGAAACAGGTTGCATATCATCTTTAACTCCAGTGTGACATCTGCAGTAGGCATGTAAGATGTAGGAAACGGCTGCCCATGTGTAATAGCAGCTTCATAGGTGATGGCGTACACTATCTGATTATTTCCTGATCATGTTGATAGTGGCAGCAGAGTCTATTGATATCTGACTCTGTGTGGGGAGTGGGTGTCTGTGCCCAATAGAGCTCATGGTTCTGCTGGGTATGTGAATTTATACCCAGACAAGGATACAGCTGTGTTCACATTTGCATGATCTGTAATCAACTATCAGGATGTGATGTGGCCCTAAGAAGGGGAATGCTATTAAAGGTAGCTACCAACCATGTTCCTGTAATAGCTAGTGTTGCCACGTCCATAACTCAAATATTTACATGTGAGCATCACTGTCTAAAACATCTTCATAAGCAGTAAGTATACTAAATACAGTACGTGGTACTTGTAGTACTGAATGCTCATACAGGCATGTCCACTACTCAGCTACTGGTGTTTATTAATGTCAGCTTTGTATATGTGGCCATCCTGGGGGAATGCAATCTCTATGCCATGTATACTGCCAAACTCGCCTAACACCACACCCCACACATTGTCTGGGATGCAGCTACAGGGATGATCTTGGAGGCAGTCCATACTACACCCATGACTGGACTAGACAGTCAAGAGGTGTAGGTTAACACATGTATCTCATCACCACAACCAACGCATACCCTTACCGGAACACAGTAAGGACACACACACACACATTCCACCAGATATCACACACATCCACAGAGGCCTCTAAGTATCTGGCCAAGCAAGAGTCCTCCCAAGTTGGAATAGACAGACAACAGAATACAAAGACTGTACGACATAGTTCGCATAATTGTGTCACACCTCAGAACATGTGGCCAAAAACATGACCAACAGTGCTCATTTGTGAGCACAAACCCTAGAACTATGTTACACACCAAGCTATATGAGGGCAAACATACTGTCAACTGCCTGTCTGCCATGATTAGCCACATACTCATAGACTCCAACCACCTTTAGAACTATATACATGTCACTGGCATATGCTATGTTGTTGTGCAGGACCTGTGATACAGTAGCCTAGACTGCATGGAAACACATGTTGGAACTGTCAGGTCATGTAGCCCATGCGGGTATGTCCCAAGGCCTGGGTAGCATTTTGCCAGTGGCCAGAATGATGCAGCAGTACAGGGATAAGGATTGTATTCCACAATCGTGACATTTACTGGTGTAATTCAAAGAGTATCCAGCATCTCTCTGCCTGGGATAACATGGTTGATAGACCATGATGCTTTGCCAGACAGGGTCTGCACCTGTCACCCCTGAGAATCTGGATACTGGCAACAGCCCATGCATCCCCTATAGTGCTCTCATCATGCCAGGTTCAAGTGAAAGTCCACTGGTGCAACAGGGACAGCCAAGACATAAACCGTGGGTCTTGCTACTCAATGATACAAATCAGATACTCAATATGGACTCACTTACGGCAATCTGAAACATGGAGAACATATCTGTGCAGTGATTGAGATATGATTCAATGCTTTGGAGAGCACCCCTGCATGACCATGTTATAACACATACCTCACCTCTTGGCCAACATCCTTTATTGGAACACATGGGCTACAGGTGTGTGCAATCTACTGAGGGATATGTACACCCCCACACAAGTTGCACTTGCACAACATAAGATGCATTATGCTGAGCAACTACCTTTGTGCCAACGTGTAATCCAAATTGCACCTTGTGACAGATCATTCACCACGCTTCAGAAATCCCAACTGTCATTGTGCTGTAATAGGGAATACCAGTTGTGAGACAGGACACCATAATCATGGCCACTTAGCTATTCCATTATGAGTCGGGAAGACTCGTCATGTACCAACACATGTGCTCAATGCATGTTGGATGTCATCAACACCAATGACCTGGATCACCATAGTCACACCAACAGGGCTAACAGTATGCCACACATGGTCAGTCTTCAAAGTCAATGTTATGCTCCTTAAAAGCAAAGTGGTGACTGTCATGGCACCCATGCAGATGTACAATGCATGTGCAAATGCTGGGTCCTACACAAATGCACTTTAGGCACTCACATATGTGCAGTGATTATTCCATTGAAACAGAAACAGGATTCAAACAAACACAACCATGAAGGGAAACCGGTGGTACCCTGCCTTAAACTGTACCACAGAAGGTAGTAATTGTTGCAAGTGTCAACACACATGAGTGGAAGTTGATCCATGGTCAGCCTCAGTAAGATGCAGATACACCATATAATGCCGCGCAATGCTACTGTGAAACTACTCATCCACATATTATGAGGCCAAACACTGAGGATTCCATAGCTGTGTCATGAAACATAATGGCAGCAACAAGACCTGATGTGCTTCACAGCACTATGGCATGAGAGGTACTGCACCTACGGAAATTGCACCTGTTCAGCCAGATAGGGTCTTGGATAACATAAACATACTGACCCCCCCCCCAACAAGTACACATTCATATATCTATGTACACTACAGAGCCCCTGTAATAACAACTATGCAGGTATAAGCTGCACTCTCTAATGCCATACATACAGGCTGCATGGGACCTGTCCACATTCCAGGATATATCCTACACAAATGTCATAAAAATCTGCTCCCCACATAAACATCTCGTACAATCATAGCTTCATGTTAGGCTGTGTATGCACTCAATGGTGCACAGCAACAGTCATCTGTTAATGCTGTCAATATCCAATGGACCCTGGTATGTGTACATCTGACCTGGTTACAAACAGTGGTATCATTGCATTGCATAACACATAATGTAATTGTGTCAGTACATGGGTACTCTGCACAGTTGTTGTAGGGCTAGGTACAGTCCACCAGTCAAAGGTTACTTGGTGTTGTCCCATTACATGTCATACCACATGTATGGATGTGTGTTGGTGGTCTGAGGACATGGTGGCATCTGAGGATTACATCCTAGAATGCAGCTTTTGACACTGTGACCTGCACCTGGCTAATTTGTAATGATATATGTTGGAGTACTGGTATGTACATGTGAGTAGCCATTATGAATGTGGGGACACCACCACCTGGAGTGGTCCATACCAGTGTTATGGCCCACATGTCTGGTTCTGGGTTATATGGTGGTAGTGCTATTGTGTACAACAGAGCCATCAGCCAGGTGTTCCTCACTGCACAGATGTCAGTATTCACCATTGTAGGTTCAACAGTGAGCAGCTGTGATTACGACAGCAACACATCTAGCACTGGTTAGCATAAGCATACAATGCAATTGTCTTCTAGGTGTCAGGGTGTTATCCTGTGTTTAGGTCATTTGCCTTGGAATGGCACTATATGGGCAAATGCGAATGAGGTATTATCAACACTCCCTTGAATCATGAATGCATGTGATCTGTGACAAAGGCTTGTCTTCTGTCAGTCATGTCATCCCAGACTGACAGACACTGGATAACCTCGTAATTGCAGCAGGACATTGGCTCATTGTGTTGGTCAAGCAGTTACCATTCCTAGCATGAAATCACTGTGAGTGGTAGTATTGTGCTTGTTATAGACTGATACATCTAAGGTGTCAGACAGCAGCAGGTGTTGTGTAGATGACCAGTGTCAGATACATGTAGTGCAGCGTTCCTGCTAACAATAACAACTACTAACACCGGAGACCATTACAACATGTTCTGTACATCTAAATGTATGAGCATGACCACTGTGGCCTTCCGTGTTTAGAATCAGAGTGTATCCTAAACAGCCCTGTGCTACTAAGTGTATGAACATGCCCAGTATAACCTTCTGTATTTGGACTCATAGTGCATTCCAAACAGCCCTGTGCTACTAAGTGTGTGAGCATGCCCACTGATACCTTGTGTATGTTATGTGCTACTATGTGTATGAGCATGACGATTGTAACCCTGTATAGTGATAGTAGTCATCCATTCCACAGAAGGGCATGCTCCTGTTTGGGATGGACTCCTACGTTAAACACACAGGTTCACAGCTATGTACATTGCAACTGTCAGCATCCCTGTTGATGTCCACAATCCTAGACGGTCATGATGACTGTCTTGGAATGTGTAATCTCTGTGGTGCAACTCGTAACTGTGTAGTACTGTAATAGTGATCTGTAGATAGGCAGGTGTTCTGATCCTATCACTGGCGTGTGTGTGTGTGTGTGTGTGTGTGTGTGTGTGTGTGTGTGTGTGTGTGTGTGTGTGTGTGTGTGTGTGTGTGTGTGTGTGTGTGTGTGTGTGTGTGTGTCTGTCTGCCGGTGGACAGAACAATGCTTTTTACAATACTCACACTGTACGATTTCAGTACTCAACTTTGGCAAGGCTGATGATATCACCCACCTAGGAATACTCCTCTGGGATTGCTGTGACCCAGTAATCTTGATAGCACTTTCTGTAACTGCGTAATGCTGCATTGTGATAAAGTAGTTAGGTCGGTGCTCTAATCCCAGACATGCTGAGTGTCAGTGTGTGTGTGTGTGTGTGTGTGTGTGTGTGTGTGTGTGTGTGTGTGTGTGTGTGTATGTCTGTCTGCCGGTAGACAGAACAATGCTTTTTAGAGTACTCACACTCCGTACGATTCCTATACTCAACTTTGGCAAGGCTGATGATGTCACCCACCTAGGAATACTCCTCTGGGATTGATGTGACTCAGTGATCTTGATAGCGCATTCTGTAAATGCATAATGCTTTTGTGTGATAAAGTAGTTAGGTCAATGTTCTAATCCCAGATATGCCGAGAGTGTGTGTGTGTGTGTGTGTGTGTGTGTGTGTGTGTGTGTGTGTGTGTGTGTGTGTGTGTGTGTGTGTGTGTCTGTGTGTGTGTGTGTCTGTCTGTCTGCCGGTAAATAGAGCAATGCTTATTAGAGAACTCACACTATGTACGATTCCTATACTCAACTTTGGCAAGGCTGATGATGTCACCCACCTAGGAATACTCCTCTGGGACTGCTGTGACCTAGTAATCTTGATAGCGCATTATGTAACTGCGTAATGCTGTAGTGTAATAAAGTAGTCAGGTAGGTGTTCTATTCCAAGGCATAGCAGGTGTGTGTATTTGTCAGTCATATCTTATGGGTTGGTGGCTGTGAGTGGCTAGCCACTGGATGTGTTGAGGAGCGTGTTTTGTTGTTTCCCTATATAGTGGCCATAAATGTCACAATCAGCCAAGAGACTGGGTTGGCAAGACATACCCATACATTTGGCAATAGGCCTGGTGAATAATGTCAGAAACCCTAATATTACCCTGAATACAGTCTGAACCTGTGGGTCGCACAGAAACACACTTGCCTTGGGATTTGCACCAGTACATAATACAGGAGTCGCTGGTGGTTTCCTTTTCATTCCTGTCTAATGCTTTGGTGTCACGAGGTTTGTTCTTGAGATATATATTCTATATCTATGTATGTGTGTGTGTATATATTTAGACATTAACACAAATACATCTACGTGATGGAATACATGTCCTATACTGTTGAATGTCTGTGCTGGATGATATGTACGTGATAACATCCGATGTATGTATGTATGTATGCATATCTGCCATGGTTTAGTGGTAAAGCACATCATCTGTGGTGTGCAGGGCCCTGGTTTCGAGCCTTGCAGAGGCCAGTTGTTTTGTTGCTGGGCAGTACAAGGGCCATTGAATAGGGTGTGAGTAAGGCGCTATTAAGCAGTTGTGTGCGGGTTTGCGCGATGGTAAGCAGTGGTTAGTTTTTGGGAGGCTCAGTATGGGTCATGTAACTATGCATTACCAGGCAATCCTATGCAAATGAGGTAAAGGATAGTGAATCCCGGTTATCCCCAGGGTGTGAGGCAAGTCCCAAGAGTGTATGTGTATAGATAGCTGGGTGCAGGACTCAGATATAGGTGACATCAGGGGGGGTTGTGTCAGGCACACTGTACATGGTTTGGAGCCCTCTGGCTCGGATTGCTCCTAGCTTAGCACGGCTAAGCTTGGGGTGTGTCTATACCTGCCTAGTGCAATTGAGAGGGACAACAGCAGTAAGAGAGTAATCAAGGTGAACTAGCTGAGCTGACAGGTGATATGTATCAGAATCAGCCGATTACAGGGGCAGCAGACCAGCCCAGCCCAGAACACTACTATAAACTAAGCAAACAACTTCTCCTCTGGTTTTTCCACACTCTATACCACCGGTGTGTACATGCAGGGAAATTTTAACAAACAAACCTACGAAATGAGAAGGGCTGCAGCAGGCAACATAGACCAATATGTGCAAGAGGCTGAGGGTGGTAAAGATGTGAATGCTGCTGAACAACCCTCAGTGAGGAGACAGAGAAGAGTGTACAGACTCAGGGTAATATACCAGGGTCTACATGAACTGGAGATAGTGGAGTGCTATAGGGTGGACAGAGACCTTCTACAGCATATTGTTGAGCTGTGCTGGCCATACTTGACACATCAAACAGACTGAGGGGAACCCATCCCAGTGGATACCAAGGTATGTGTAGGTCTAAGTATACTAGCCACAGATACCTCCCAAAGTACAACTGGGGATATCATGGGGATCTCACAGGCATCAGCATCCAGAGTATTCCACCAGTTACTGGATGCCATGTCAGCACATGCCAGTGAGCACATATATTTCCTCAACACACGTGAGGTGTTGACCAGCAATATGCGTCTCTTCCACCAAATAGTAGACTACCCTGGGGTAGTGGGTGCTATAGCCTGCATGCACTTATGCATCAAAGGACCATGCGGTTAGCAGGGTAGGGCCTATGTCAACCACAGGGGTATCCCCTCCATTAACTCCCAGGTCGTATGTGATGCCCAGGGCATTATAATGAATGAGTGTGATGGCTGCCCTGGAAGCTATGATGATTCAGAAATATGGCATTTGATGCAGCTGTACCACAGCTTTGCCAATATGGACATCCCCTACAGTCACCTAGTGGGGGATGCTGGGTACCCACTGGAGCCATGGCTGATGACACCCATCAAAAATGCACATACACCTGAATAACAACACCATAATGAGGCACACGCACAGGCCAGACATATAATAGAGCATGTTTTTGGGATGCTCGGGTCACGGTTCCAGTGTCTGGACACATCTGGTGGAGCCTTGCAGTATTCACCAGCTACATGCACCCAAGTTGTTATGGTATGTTCTATGCTACACAATATGATCCTGCAGAAACAGCTGCAGCAGGAACAGCATGGGGCAGGGCCACACAGCCCCCACCAATGCCAAGGCCTGTACAAGCACAGAATGACTCAGAGGAGGAACAACCTGGGCCTGACCCAGTAGGCAGAAGGAGGTGTGCCCAGTATGAATTGGCCTTGGCAAAAATGCAATGCATAGCATATGCACTGACACAGTAGGGACCCAGGGAATGTCACCCTCTCTGACTCGCACAAACAGTAATAGGGATGCCAAACATGGCACTACCTGTGATCAGCCATGTATAGGGAGTGTACTATGTGCATCCAACATAGGCATCCCTCCAGCACAATCCTCAAGTCTGGCACACCCTCAAGGTAAGTCAATTAACCTACCAATTGCCAAATGTAGTAGAATGTGTTGGTACCTGTAGCTATGGCATGGATGTGAACATGCAAGGGAATTGGGTGGCCAAATGTTAAGGCAACAGACAGTAGACACCCATAGTGGCACCATGACATCTGTAACACATACTGGAGTCACCATAGTAGCCAGTACTACACAGGGTGACAAAACCCACTGCAGGTAATGGGCTGAGCCTCATGTGTGTCCATAAGGCCCACACAAGTCGCAACCAGCTGGATAGGTGTAGACCGACATAAACAAATGCTGTACTATGGCCTCTGAATTTGCCTTATGGGTAACCCCTCCTACAGACCCACACAGACAGACTACCGCAGGCCAGGCAGTTGGATGTAGGTTGTGAAGGCTAGGAAGTCAAAAACTAATATGTTGGTAATTAAAGCTAAGATCTGTAGTACACTGGTCTGCCTCTAGCCAGCACAATGGGTAAGAATACACACTGAAATGGAGTGCCTGACATACCAGTACAGAACTAGCAAATGTGTACAAGTGTCAGGTGTGCCCCACATCCAGCGTACACTTATAGCAACAGTCAGGTGTGCCCCCCCATTCCTGTGTAGGAATGTAGATACAGTCAGATGTCCACCCCCGCTATGCAGAAGTGTAGCAACAGTCAATGCCACATGACCGATGGATACCCTGAAAACACAGCATGCTACCTGTCGGTGTACAGCACAAAGGTCAGCACCACAGTACAGACTACCTAGACATGTAACACATGTGATACAGATGACCATACTGGGCATGCTCACACACTTGAAGGTATGAAGGCAATGTCAGTCGACAACATACTGAATGGTCATACTGGGCATGCTCACACACTTAAACACATGAAGGCCATGTCTGCAAACATCAGTGGTCCAGACATATCTGGTGGTCGCAGTTCATAGTGCAGATACATGTCAGTATGCTCCACACCTGCCTTGCACACACAGTGGATAGGAATACAGGCATATATGTAAGGACAACACACTATAATACATCAAAGGTAGACGGACATAGATGTGTGGAAGAGGGTGACTGTGACAGGGAGCCATCCATGCCTGTCCCATCCAGCAGACTGCCAAAGGGCCCCAAACACATGAGGTGTAGATGTCATTCACTGCAGATACTAGCCACCTGTATCTGTCAACACGTTAGACTATGTGGTGCACGTGCCAGCTGTGCAATATGACTGTACAGGGAAGTAGACATCTAGTAGTAGTGACATATGGCCCCATGTGCTCCTGCATGTGGCATGTCAACCCCTACATGACTGGGTTATGGCGCATGCACACACTACCCTCCTTATAGCAGTATTATGACAAGCCTGCTGAGGTCATCCATTGTGAAATGCACCTATGGGAAAGCTGTAACTCAGTAATCTCCATGGCACATCCCATAACTGCATACTGCTGTAGTGTTATACAAGTTAGGTAGTAGTTCTAACCCCAGACTTGCCAATTGTGTGTGTGAATGTGTGCACGTCTGTCTGTCTCAGACTGTGTAGAGAGAAATAGTTTATAGGCTACCCAGTCCGTACAAATCATATACTCACCTTTGGCAATGCTGCTGATGTCACTCACCTAAAAAAACACCTCTGGGAATGTTGTAGACCAGTAGTCTCTGTTGTGCATTCTATAACTGCGTATTGCTGTAGTGTGATAGAGTAGTTACGCCAGTGTTGTAATCCCATACTTGCCAACTGTGTGTGGTGTGTGTGTGTGTGTGTGTGTGTGTGTGTGTGTGTGTGTGTGTGTGTGTGTGTCCATCTGCCTGAGGACAGACCAATGCTTTTAGAATACTCACACTCCGTACAAGTCATATACTCACCTTTGGCAATCCTGCTGATGTCACACACCTAGAAATACACCTCTAGGACTGCTGTAACCCGGTATTCTCCATAGTGTGTGCTGTAAAAACATATTGCTGCAGTGTGATACACTAGGTAGGTAGGGGTTCGAATCCAGGACATGGCAGGTGTGTGTGTCTGACTGTCAGAGCCTGTGTGGGGGTGGCTGTGAGTGTCTAACCACTGGACATGTTGGGGAGCAGATCTTGTAGTTTTCATATATGGTGTCCATCTTATGATACAATGCCTAACTCATGAGGCATACAGATATCAGTCAGCCATGGGACTGTGTTGGCAAGCCATGCCCCTACATCTGGCAAAAGGCCTGGTGAACAAAGTATGCAACCCTACTAGTACCTGGTATATGTCCTGAACCCATGTGTCATACACAAACACACTTGCCTAGGATATCCTGCTATTTTGCTAGTACCATGCACATTGATGACAAATAGTAGGCATAGTGTGAATGCAGTGGGCTGCAGAGGACATGACACCCTGTACAGTGGTACAATAGGCACATAATTGAGGACAATGTGCCTTCACTATGTTCCCCACTGGATGCCTGCAACATATGTGGTGCCATCAAATGTGATCCACAGAGGCAATGCAATGCCATACATATGTGCCCTGTATGGACCAATACCACTGACACCAGGGAATACCTGTATCATATTATCAATGCAGGTGCATTGTCGACCTGCTGACTATAAGCAGGTTTTGCCACACCAGGCCAGTATTGGCATATCGGAGGATAACAGTCTGTGTACACAAAATGTGCCTGCCATACCAGGTACACCTTTACATGTCACTGTACAGTATTGTGGGACAAGCACATCCCAGGCAATGTCCATGTCAAGGACTACCAAACACAGACATGACATGCATTGCAAAGCTATGGCCATACACAATGGTAACTAGGATGTCAGGGCAGTTCATGCAGTACCCATCTGTGTGGGTCATTGCAGACACTACACCCCTGTACCACACTGCACACCATTGTCGTGTGGCACGATGCCAAGGATTGCCCCTGACCCAGCCTTGTACAGGCATCTTGTACAGCCAACCACTACATAATCATGAAGCAATGCATACATGCATGTCAGTACTGGCACCTTGTGTCTGCATATGGGTTATGATGCTCCCAACCACAGTCACTCCCAGTATAACCCCCATTGGCATACCAACAGATGTCCAATGCATTCAAATGCCCTAGCCCATAGAGCCTCCAGATATCCCCTGTGGTGCATGTAGTACCTGTGCATTACTGCAGTGTGGCAAACTAAGTAGTTAGGGAGTGTATTTGTTGCCCTGGCAATGAGTGTCAATGCGAGTCCAATAGAGAGTGTGGTTGTGGTGACAATGGCATCCGTTCACATGGACAGCCATGTGTGCTACACCTAATCTATGTCTACTATATCTCTGTTGCACATGTCTCTCACCAACACACATATATGTTCTTACAGCACAGCAACACGTTGGCTTTGTGGCACATGTAGTAACTGCATGCACTTGTAATAGTAATGACTAGTCAGTCAGGGGTTTGACCTCTGTACTGGTAGGTGTGTGACAGATGATGCTTAGGTTTTAGTCTCCAAGCCTTTCTCTGATGTACGTTGTCTGTCTCGCCCACACACTCTCTGGTGGATGTGGAGGTGTACATCTGCTCAGCAGCAGCATGTGTATTGTAAGTGATGGACATGATCAGGTTATGGCCTCTGCACCTATTGCAGTCCTCCGCTTGCTGATTGCATGTGAAACAGCTGTGATGATGTTCCCATAGCCATTCACATGATAAACACAGTACAATATCTAGGAACATCATGTTAGTGTTTGGCCATGAGAGTCACTGTGAGTGGTACCTTGACATGGTGTTTGGAAACGGCATCACAGATGATATCTGGATGTTCCTCAAACATCATACACAGTGGGAAATAGCCTAAAGACAGGAGGGTGATGTGCCAGACATGACTACAGCATGTAATTATTGCTATGCTTCATTGAGACTACTGCCTGTTTAACATGTTGTGTGTGGTAATGGCTATTCTGCATGTTTTATAACAGACATGACAGTGCTCTGCTCGAGAGGGTCCCCCATCTGTAGGGCCATCTGTGGACTGGTCAGTGTGTGGAACCATTTGTTTCTTGTGTTACACACTGAACACACATCTGTGCACAGCAGGAGCATAGTGGGAGGATTGCTGCCAGTACATGGTGATAGGGATGTGTTACTGCCATCGCATCCCTGACTGAACATATGTCACATGAAACAGTGGCATGACAGACACTGTCTGGGGTTCTCAGTGGTAAGCCAATATCGGGCCACTGTTTATAGCTGCAGCCACATGTCTTCTACAGTTTGTGCAGATGTCATGCAGTATATATGCACATGTTGTGCTCCCTCTGCAAATGTATACCATCTGTTGTGTTGGGTTGATGGTCATATCTATGCATACTGGTGTAAGTAATCCTGAATGCTGTTGTCTATTACTAAGCCATATCTGTGTTTAAACTGCAACACCATAGGATTTGGAGGTCCCGGCAGAACCTCCTGCCCCACTTCAGCTGACCATGGCTCCGAGCACCGGCACATCTGGGGCCCAGCCTTGGACCTCAACCTCTGTTGGCTCTGCACCACTTCTGGTGGTACCACCACTGAGGATGGGGCCTGTCCCCCTGGGAGCAGGGCCAGACAGGAACATGTCCACTGTCGTGCGGTCCCGGATGTGGTGTGTTGGGGGCTCAATAAGGGGTTCTGAGGCTAGATATGCAAGCTCAAGGGCAGAGTGTCACATTTACAGGGTGAAATTGCCACTCCTGGACAGCCCCGAGCACTGCCTCCTTTGCAGCTGTTTTGGTGCAGTAGTGGCTTCCCATGGCTGGGGACTTCTGCCCCACTGTTCCCATGGGCTTGTGAATGCCGAACACCCCTCCCCGTCTGAGGTGTATCCCCCCACATGTGTCATATGCCAACCCTGTATGCTGTCCTGTGTGTGATCCTACCCTACCTATCCTCCACGGGCATACCTACTCTCCTTCCCCCACATCCCACTCTCACCCTATGGAAACATAAGGCCAATTAGTTCCTAGGACAACATTTGTCCCATACATAGCTGTCCATTTCACACATGTACCCACTGGACACATGTAACCCTTGTAATATGCATCACAACATATTCCTGTTATCCTCACCCCTGTCCCTCAGGCGCACGATCCTGGTATGCACATCACTCCTAAATGTTCCAGGTACATGTGATGCAGATGACCCCATTGTACACACAACACTACCGGTCCCTCTATGGTTACCCCATTTACCTTTATCATGATGATGATGTTGCACACAGCACCTTGCAAGAGTACTGCTCTTACATAATGATTGGACAGGTACTGTTGTGTTAATGTACATTACATGCACAGAGTGATGTATACGGCCAATGTACAACTGTTTGCGTGTATGACTGACACATGTCTGTCTGAGGGATTCTTGATATTACATAGGACAGCACCACTACATAATACAGGCGTTGCTGGTGTTTCCCTTTTCATTCGTTTGTAATGCTTTGTTGTCACATGGTATGTTCCTGATATATCTCTATATATGTATGCACCTATATGCTGGACATAAACACTCACACATACATCTACATGATGGAATACATTCCTATGCTGTTGAATGACTGTGCTGTATGATATGTTTGTGGTAAGGTCTGATGTCTGTATATCTGCCATGACGTATTGGTAAATCACATTAGCTGTGTATGCAGGGTCCTGGTTCCAAGCCTGGCAGAGGCTGTTTATTTTGTTGCAGAGCAGAACAAGGCCATTGGATATGGAGGGAGTGAAGCACATCAAAGCAGCTGTGAGCGGGTGTGCATGGGTTTGCATGGTGTTATGCAATGCTAACCTCTGGTTACAGCTTTTTACACTCAATTAGCCTCTGCATTGCTTTAGCAGTGTAATACTCGCATACTAGCGGCCAAACAGGCTTACACCCGCTTGCTCCCACACTTGCAAATGCACTGACATTGGTGCATGCATCTGACACTCACACCCCTGGGTGGGAGCGAGGACCACAATATTACCTTGTGATGCCTATTACATCGGATTACATGCCTACAGTATCGGGAATGGCTGCCCATTAGGCGACGGCATGCCGTTCAATTGTACTGAATCAGTGGCCTGCCCAGTGTTTTATTCATATTATTTTTGTGTTCCTCTTACAATCTGCACCCATCTGGCTGATACATGAGAACTGAGACTCTTCAATACAGACAGGTAATTGGGTTTTGGGACCCACATCCGTCAGCCGAGTCATGCTACTGCATACCTATTATTCTATCATCTTTCTAAGGTAGTCAGTGGAATATGTGCTTTCTGTCCCTATCAGACCTCTCATACGATTGAGGAAAAATGAAGACTGAATCAGGCACATGGCATAACAACATCAGGGACACATTTAAATTATTGGTGCTATCAACCTGACACATTGACAGACTCAGAGCATATGTATTCATACACATTGACTGAGGTACATGCTGTTTATGACTCTTAATTGTTGTTATTCATTATGTGTATTCCACCACCTTTCCTCCTAATATCACTAGTTCTAGGAGGGTTTAGGTGGGACAGAGTTAGAATCGGAGTCAAAATCAGGAATGTCCCTGATAATCAGGGACAGTTCAGTGGTATGGTCCCTATGTGTTCCCCCAATGGTTTACAGCCTATCCAATGGATGTGCTTTTAGGGGTTGGGAGGTATGGGCGTCAGCTATGCCCATATCAGAATATTACTTACATCCCTGGGGTGGTCCTAATATGATCTGCCAGCCAACACCTGCACACCTAGGCTCATAATCACATACCAATAGTTCCCCCGCCTGCCACTCCTCTACAGCAGTCATCCTTACTGTGGGTGCAGGCGGGGTATAAGTACACCAGTACACACTGCCCACTCTCCCTGTGTTGGGACACATGTCATACATTGTGTCGACCCATGAGTTATCAGGCTAGCACAACCTACTGGTCTGTGTATATCTACAGCCTGGTTTGATAAATCATTACAGGGACTGGCTCTGATCATTCATTTTTGGTGTCCCACAAGGGACATCAATGTCTATGTTTCAAGTTTAGACCTTGCAGGTCTCTCCCACTGGTAGTATCCTGCCAATGGTCTGGGAAGCAGTGGTGTGTTTACCTTTATTGTGTGCCTGTATGTCTCACTGGCCTAGCTTGGGGGTGGGGGGGTGGGGGGTGATGCTACGTGTTACACGTTTGTTTATTCGACTTCCCACCACCATATGCACGGCATGTGAACATATGTTACTCGTAACTGCTGTATCATATCCTAGCTATATACATGTGTATATTTACTGTCACATATAAATATATCTATTTGCATTAATATATGCAGATATATCTGTATATGTATGCATATATATATATATATATATATATATATATATATATATATATATATATATATACTCTAACAACATATGGGTCTATGGTTGTCTGCATATGTTTATGTTTATATTTAGGTATGTATCTGTATTCTTTATCTGTATGTATACATTTATACTACGGTGAGGGAGAGGCATATCTCTATGTCACTATGGGTAGATATACACACACGTACCTCTACATATATATGTCTACATCTGGTTATTCTGTTCCTTGCCATATAGCTTACACTTTGGTTTAGTGGGTCTCGCAGTGGGTGTGGCTGCTAATTGGCTGATGCCTCTGCCCAATGAACACCTTCGCTTGCATCCCTAGGGCTGTCCATATAGGCCCACATCAGCCAACACCTGCACACCTAGACCCATAAATAGCTACCCATAGTTCACCCACCCTCGCCTCCTCAACAGCACCCATCCTTACTATGGTTCCTTGTCTGTTCTGGACACACCACTACACGCTGCCCACTCTCCACTTCATGGGACCCATTTCATACAATTGTCTTGACCCATGAGTCATCAGGGTTACGCACCCTTGTATTCCGAGTCTGTATACACTGAGACAAAATGACCAGTCTATCACCTTTATTTGGTTTGTGCAAATTTGGGGGTATCCTGCAAGGGACGCTCCAGTATGTGTTCCAAGATTACAATCCACGGGTGCACTGTGTACCCCCCCCCCGGTTGTATCCGGCCTGTGGTCTGGAGAGCAGTGGACTCTTTACATTGTTTGCATGTATGTTTCCCGTGTCCGGCTGGGGGTGGTGGTGAAAGGGCATGCTACGTGTTTCATGTTTCATGCCTGGGCTCCTCACTTCCATTGGCATAGCCTGTGAACATATGTCATTCCTGTGTGCTGTTTCCTATCATAGCTGTATATCTCTGTATATCTACTCACACACAAGTGGACATATGTCGCAATATGTTCATGTATGGATTACCGATGGTAATTGGAATGTGATACAGTGGGATTCGGTATGTGAATGTCTGTTTGTTAGGGGGTTGCTGTAACGAATTCACTATTGCTGTACTGCTCCATATGCATATATACCCATATACCCATGGCTTCTGGTTCACCAAGCACACACCCCAACGCCTCCCTAACACTGCTGTCATCCATTCTCATGTCGAATTCGAGGTGCATCAACGCCACTACACACTGGCCACTCCCTACTCCTATAGAGCCATCCCATCGGTTTGCTCACTCAACATATCCTCAGAACTCCCATATGTTTAGTCCACAAACATTGGTGACGTGAGCAACAGAAGGAATACTATTCACAATTATTGGGTTGCCCCACATGGAACACGCATGTGTTTATGGCAAGATTAGACTCTATACTTCATTACATCCTTACTCCCATTAACATGACACTACAATTAATTAATATGTATGACTATGTGGGAACGTACACATTACACATGGAAGCCTAATTATGTATGTGTTCAGCGTACTTCTTTTACAAATAGACCGGTTTAGTACTTGGCATTGCCGTAGCGGGCAGATCACAGGAAGGATTCCATGTTTGGGGAAGCCCTCACATTTGATTATTGTCAGCACAGCACTGACTTTGGACACTGTACACACCTCTGCATTCTAGCTGCTTCGTCCCATCCCTCTTCTGCACAGCCTATTATTCTATCTACCATCGATGTTTGTATGTGCACATTCCTGTTATCTATGTCTACATATGGAATGCATGTGTTACAGAGAATGTACTTCTATATATTGATGTCTGCATGTGTGTATGCATATATACCTATTACGAACTCACTGATCTCCACGGGGCGGTTCAATTAGAACCAGGCCATCCAACCCTGGCATGCCTGGACCCATAAATTCATACCCATAGTTCCTCCACCCCACTCGTGTTCAACGTACATGCGTAACTTCCAATATCCACTTATTATCGCAGCCATGACACACCTCCAAACATTGCACTCTCCAGAGCATTAGGGGCCATACACATATGTTGTCCCACCTCGTGTATTCTCAAGCTCTCCCACCATTTAGGCTTTGAACATACCTGCCCTTGCTTGTGTAATGGTTGGACACCCAAATGCACCTTAGAAATTTTGGTAGTCCAAGCGGAGACTACTCTCTGTCTGTGTGTAAAGTAGACTTAGCAATTTAATGATGTTACTCCCACTGGTAAAACCCTGCCTGTGGTGTGAGTAGCAATGCTTTGCTCACTCCTGGCCAGCTTGTTATGACATACATTGACAGCACTCTATAATACTATAGTTGCTGTTGATTTCCTTCTCATCCCTTTTCTATGCTTTATTGTTACGGCGTTCATTCTTCACGTATATTCATATATATATATATATATCTATATATATATATATATATATATATATGTGTGTGTGTGTGTGTGTGTGTGTGTGTGTGTATATATATATATATATATATATATATATATATATATATATATATATATATATATATATATATATATATATATATATATATATATTACATCTGTACATACTTATATACATTTCCTATGCTGGGCGCTGTTTCCACCCGCGCAAGCACACTCGCATATGCTTACTGTGTGTTACATATGTTTACTGTGGCTTATTTGTGCTTACCTGTGCCTTATTCATTATGACAGTACCACTTTGATTGAAAGGATCTGGTTAAATATCCCATGCGATACTCAAGTTCACTTTTACATGTTATTATGTCGGTTTTACAACAGAACGACATTCATTCCACATGGAACATTATATGTGCTATAGTCAAAATTGAACCGTGAATGGCTGTTTGTTAGGCGGATGCTGTAACCAGTACACTATTGGCATGCTGCCTCATTTAGATGTATACCCATGGTTAATAGTTACCCGAACACACGCCTCAACACTTCACTAACACAGCAGGCATCCATTCTCCAGTTGGATTTGCAGTATATCCACACCGGTACACATTGGCCGCTCCCTAACCCTGCAGAACCATCCCATTGGTTGACTCTCAACATATATCCTCAGGAAACCCTAACATTTCATCCACAAACATTGGTGACATGAGTGACCAATAGGACACTATTCGCAATGTATGTTATCCCATATGGGACACACATGTCTTTATGTCAGGATTAGACTCTTACTTCCTTACATATTTACTCCCGTTAACATGACGCTACAATGAATTAATTAGTCTGACTATATGGTAACATACATGTTACACATGAGAACTAATTATGTACGTGTTCGGCGTGATTCATTTACAAATAGACCAGTTTATTAATTGGCGTTGCCGTTGCAGGCAGATCACAGGGATAATTCCCTGTGTGAGACAGTCCTCACATTGGATTTATTCAGCACAGCAATGACTCTGGACATTGTACACACTTCTGCATTTTAGCAATTTCATCCCTTTCCTCTTATGCACTACCTATTATTCTATCTACTGTCGAGGTTTGTAAGGGCACATTCATGTGTTTATGTCTGCAAATGGAATGGATATGTTACAGGGAATGTACTTCTCAATATAGATGTATGCATGTGTGTATGCATACATACAAATAACTAACTCGCTGGCCTCCACGAGGCGGTCCAATTAGAACCAGGCCATCCAACCATGAGATGCCTGGATCCATAATCACATATCCATGGTTCCTTGACCCCACCCGAGTTCGACATACACGCAATCCATCCATTATCCAGTTGCTTTCACAGCCATGACACATCACCACACATTGACCTCCCCCCAGCATAAGGGGCTTTACACCTATGTTGTCCCAACACATGTATTATCATGCTCTCCACCATTTAGTCCTTGAACATACCTGCCCTTGCTTGTGTAATGGACGGAAATCCAAATATACTCAATTTTTGGTAGTCCCAGTGGGGACTACTGTCTGATTATTTGTAAAGTAGACTTAGCAGATCAACAATGATATTTTCACTGGCAAAACCCTGCCTGTGGTATGAGTTGCAGTGCTTTGCTCACTCCTGGCAAGCTTGTTATGACATACGCTGACAGCACTATATAATACCATAGTTGCTATTGATTCCCTTCTCATCCCTTGTCTATGCTTTATTGTTACGATGTTCAGTCTTCATATACATATATATATATATATATATATATATATATATATATATATATATATATATATATATATATATGGGTTCACTTCAGTTCACTGAACTTTCAATTCACTGACTTTCATTTCACTGACACCATTTCACTGAAATTCATTTCACTGAAACTTCATTTCACTGAAAGTTCATTTCACTGACAAGTATTATTACATAGTAAATGGAATATGCCCACTTCCCCCCTCTAGTGCGACCCTGGAGTTAGAATATATAGTTAGAGGTGTGGGGCAGAGCCCCACATCGGGGTGTGGGGCGCAGCCCCATTTACTTTTCTTTACTAAGCAATATTATATCAAACGTAAGAATATCATATGAAATGAAGTGGGGGGCTGCACTCCCCACCCCCCCGATGTGGGGGGCTCTGCCCTCCACCCCCACCAACTATATATTCTAACTCCAGGGTAGCACTACAGTGGGGAAGGGGGAATATTCCATTTTATTGCTAATAATAGTTGTCAGTGAAATGAACTTTCAGTGAAATGAAGTTTCAGTGAAATGAATTTCAGTGAAATGGTGTCAGTGAAATGAAAGTCAGTGAATTGAAAGTTCAGTGAACTGAAGTGAACCATATATATATATATATATATATATATATATATATATATATATATATATATATATATATATATATATATATATATATATATATATATATATATATATATATATATGTCTATATATACACACACACACACACACACACACACACACACATATGTGTGTGTGTGTGTGTGTGTGTATATGTGTGTGTGTGTGTGTGTGTGTGTGTGTGTGTGTGTGTGTGTGTGTGTATACATATATATATATATATATATATATATATATATATATATATATATATATATATATATATATATATATATACATATATAGTTAGATAGATAGATTTATATATATATATATATATATATATATATATATATATATATATATATATATATATATATATATATATATATATATTACTTCTGTACATACGTATATACATTTCCTATGCTGGGCGCTGCTTACACTCGCTCAAGCACACTCACATATACTTAATGTGTGTTACATATGTTTATTGCCGCTTATTTGTGCCTTATTCAGTATGACAGTACCACTTTGATTGAAAGGATCTGGTTAAAAGTACCATGCGATACTCAAGTTCACTTTTACATGCTATTATGTCGGTTTTACAGCGGAATGACATTCATTCCACATGGAAAATTATATGTGCTATAGTCGTACTTGAACCGTAAATGCCTGTTCATTAGGCGGATGCTCTAACCACCACACTATTGGTGTTCTGCTTCATTTATATGTATACCCACGGTTCATAGTTACCCGAACACACGCCTCAATACTTCACTAACACAGCAGGCATCCATTCTCCTGTTGGGAAAACTACACCACTACACATGCGCCATTCCATACTGCTCTGGACCCGTCCCGCATATTGACTCACTCTAAGTATATTCAGACTTCTGAAGCCTATAGTCCTGGCACATACATTCATAGGATGGTCAGGGTGTTTATATGGTCATCTGGGTTTAGGCTTGGCTGACTGGGGACTGGTACTGCCCTGTACCTGTACCTGTTTCAAAGTCAGACTTAGCATGTGTACAAAGTTAGTCCCACTTTTAGCATCCTACGTGTGGTTAGAGATGCAGGGGGTATTCTACGTGTGGTTAGAGATGTAGGGGGTTTCCCCACTTCTGGCCAGCTCGATATGTTAGCAGTACATAATATGGGTGTTCCGCTGCTGTTTTCCTTTGCATTCGTTATGGATGCTTTCCTGTGTCCATGTTCATTCTGTATATATATATATATATATATATATATATATATATATATATATATATGATATCTGTACGTATGCATGCATATACATCTACATGATTAATTACTTTGATCATACTGTTGAATGACTGTGCTATCTGCTATGTTTGTGATAACATCAAAGTTAGGTATAACTGCTGTGGCTTAGTGGTAAATCACATTGGTTGTGGTGTGTATGGTCCTGGCGTCAACTGTCGAGCCTGGCCGAGGCGGTTTATTGTGTTGCTGGGCAGAACAAGGGCTGTTGGACAAAGGGCGAGTACAACACTTTTCAGCAGTGGTTTTCCGGTTTGCCATGTTTAACCGCCGTTTCCCGTCATGTAAACACCTTCTGCATTCTTACTGCAATACATCACCCCACTTCACATTTCAATGGTATTATATCATTATACAGCATAAAATGAGATGGATATGCTTGCATATGGATTACGCATCATAAATGGTGTGTGCTGCAGTCGAACCGGCAACATCTGCTTGATAGGTGGATGCTCTAACCACTACACTATTGCTGTGCTGTTTCAATTGCATTTATACCCATGGTTCATAGTTACCAGAACAAATGCAGCAAAACATCACTAACACAGCAGTCTTCCATTCTCCGGTCAGAAATAAACCACACCACTACACATGTGCCACTCCCTACTGCTGTAGACACATTCTGTATGTTGGCTCACTCCAAGTATATTCAGACATCCCAAACTTATAATCCTGGGACATAGTTCATATTATGGTCAGGGTGTTCAACTAGTCTTTTTTTGGTGTTTGGCTTGTCCAAATTGAGACTGGGACTGCCTTGTACCTGTTTGAAAGGCAGACTTATCACGTGGGCAAAGTTAGTTCCACTACTAGCATCCTACCTGTGGCTGGAGATACAGGGGGTTTGCTCACCTCTGGCCAGCTTGAATTGACAGCACTAAATAATACGGGGGATTCAGCTGCTCTTTGCCTTCTCATTCATTATGATTGCTTTATTGTGACCATGTTCATTCTTAATGGATATAAATATATATATATATATATGTATGTATGTATGTATGTATGTATGTATATATATATATATATATATATATATATATATATATATATATATATATGTGTGTGTGTGTGTGTGTGTGTGTGTGTGTCTGTACATACACATGCATATACACCTACATACTTATTTACATTTCCCATTGAATGACTGCCACTTACTGCTGTGCGTACCTGCTTACATCAGCTTGTAAGTTACTTAATCACCCTATATCCGACGGCTATTATTCTGGGCATCATATAAAACTAGAAGCTCTTGCATGGTTTGGACACAGGAACAGAAACACCTTGGTCACCAGTTTGACCACTGCACCATCCGTGGTACATTCTGCATGGATGGTAGTTAGGATATATGACTTTACTACAGGCATTCCACACTACTGGCAACAAATGTGACAGTCGGTTGGTGTACATATGTATAGTACATGTTAATGTTCATATGTTTTTGAGAGACATATGTATACATTTGTAAGTATACATATTTATAAATAGGACACATACTTGACAACTACTTATATGCATGCATGTGTGATGTGTAGCTGCAGCTATGCATATATAAGTATGCACATTTATAGATGTATGACTACATATCTGGGGTTATACATGGCCATGTATATGAACACCCACATCCGGGAGGGACATGTACTGTTTGTATACAGGGGTTGTGTGCATCATTATGACGTGGAACCTGGACAGGGTATACAATTTGTGGACGTGTACTATTTGGACAATGGCTATGGGGAAGCTTCTAGGGAACATGTGAAAGGTATATATTCTCGATAATGCACATGGAGAGACGTGCATCACGGTCAGGTGTTTAATCCCAGGTTGTAGGTTATGCAGGACCGGCTGGAGGATGAGCAGGGTTGTGGAAAACTACTGCTAATGCAACTTGTGTCTGGATGTCTATGGGGCTGGACATTGTGTTGTGCCACCAAGTCTAATCTTTAGAACAGATACTTATCCCATGAGGGATATCCAAAAATTGCAGACGCCAATGGTTCCCATTCTTTTGGCTATATGAAAATGAGGGAGGGTTATACATGCATGAGAAACCTAGTTTGCAAGCCTGAGACTGCCTAGGGTGAGACTGCCTACTAAATATGGGTAGGGAGCACTATGTGCAGATATGGCTGACCCAAGCTAGCAGCCTGAGTATGGGTGGTTTTGGTGGACGTTCAGCAAGAGAGGGGTGTTGGTGTGCTGTAAAGGGGATGATGGGTATTAAATTATGTATCCAGGTGTGTAGGGGTTGGATGGCTCAGTTCATGCCAGACTATTATGTGGGTGTGAGCCAGTACCGTTTCTGTACATGTGTATCACACATTTTAATGTTCATATGCTTGTGGGATTGTGTTCTGCAGTATGGCCTGTCAGGGTGTACTGGGAATGTGAGTGTATGTTCTTTCGTTTCCTTTTTGATTCACCCACTGCTCCCTCGTACACCTCCAGTTCACCTATTGGACATCCAACCCAGTCTCCCCTTGGTGAATTATTACATTAACTGTCACCACACCAAAATTCTACAAACACACCATCCATCCCTTCTCTGGTTGCTGGCCCATGGCACAGAGAACAGTACACACTGCATATTCTATATATCTCTGGTACCAATATGGTTGTGAGGGCAACCCTTGCATATTTGGTCTTCCACATGCTGTACTTCACGCACATAGGTACACGCAAATACTTATCTTTCATGACATGGTAGGTTGATCTGGGTAATACCCATTCATTATTGGGCCGTCCAGATAAAGACGACTTGGACCGCGAATGGGCAGATATTGAGTGAATGCTCTGACCATTGGTAGGGTTGCCACCTTTTCAAATGGCCAAAGTGTGACATTTTTGGGACAAGCATCAGATTTTGCAGACCAGGACATACCCATGGTCAGTACAAAGGCTAGAACTTAACTTTTGTGCCTAAATAATAGCTTATTCTAGTAGCATTTTAGTTGCTTATTCTGTTTCTTATAACATTTAGGCATTTTAGATACAGAATAACTGTTTTATGCAACTTTTACATACAATACAGACCTTTGGGAGAATAAACTATCCTCCCACCTACCAGTCTCCCTTGGAGTACCTCAGGGCTCCATTCTTGGCCCACTTCTATTCTCAGTGTTCATCAACGACCTTTAATTAGCAATCCCTCAAGCTACTTGCATACAATATGCAGATGATTCCACGCTCATATGTTCTGCCAACTCCACATCTGAACTACAATCCCTAACTCAGATAGTATTCAACTCAGTCAAGGCATGGTTCCTAAAATGTTGCCTCCTTTTGAATGCCAAAAAAACCAAGCTATTACTCTTTACACCTAACAGTAAGTCCCCCCCAATCAATTTCTCTATCAAATCAAATAATGGCACCATTATAACCCCAGTCTCTACCACTAAACTATTAGGAGTCTTAATTGACAATAACCTTACATTTGATAGTCATATTAATAACACTATAAAATCCGTAAATAGAAAATTAGGCTCCCTATATAGAATAAAACCATTCTTAACACCAACAGCCGGAGCTACTGTTGCCCACTCTCATTTAATCTCCACTCTTGTCTATGCTTCCCCCATTTATACCAACCTAAAGAAAAGTAATCTCGCTAAACTAACGCCTATAATAATATTGCAAGGTTTGCCACTGGGAACCCATTTAGAACCCATCACTGTCTGAACTTAAAGCAACTTAACTGGCTTGAACTAAAAAACATTCTGATACTCTCCCAACTTACCATTATTCATAGGATATTTTACCAGCCCAAGAACACACCGATACTCACTAACCTTATTACCCCCTATGTAAACCTCAACTCCTTACGCTCCTCCACAACATTCTGATACTCTCCCAACTTACCATTATTCATAGGATATTTTACCAGCCCAAGAACACACCGATACTCACTAACCTTATTACCCCCTATGTAAACCTCAACTCCTTACGCTCCACCACAACATTTTGATACTCCCCAACTTACCATTATTCATAGGATATTTTACCAGCCCAAGAACACACCAATACTCACTAACCTTATTACCCCCTATGTAAACCTCAACTCCTTACACTCCTCCACAACATTCTGATACTCTCCCAACTTACCATTATTCATAGGATATTTTACCAGCCCAAGAACACACCGATACTCACTAACCTTGTTACCCCCTATGTAAACCTCAACTCCTTACGCTCCTCCACAACATTCTGATACTCCCCAACTTACCATTATTCATAGGGTATTGTACCAACCCAAGAACCCACCGATACTCACTAACCTTGTTACCCCCTATGTAAACCTCAACTCCTTACGCTCCTCCACTAAACTACTGGCTAGCAATGCCAAATCTAATAACATGGCAGGTGACTCCTTGTTTTCAAATACCACTGGGAAATTCTGGAACATGTTGCCATCAGATCTAACTGCACTTCCCTCCTTCCCACTCTTTAAACAAAGGCTGAAGCAACATTTTATAACTAACTGGTTATGCCCTTGCTGTTACCCTGACTAATTGTCTGCATTCTTTTTTGCCATGTTTCTATATCCTCCCTCCCCTTTACTTTTTCAAACACTACTTACCCCTTAGTAGCGAAAACTACTTTAAACTATTTCCTAAAAATAGGTTATGAACTAACTGTGAACATACTTGTTAACAACCTCACATACATTACTGTAGGAGTATCTTATTCCTTTCAAAGTTCCTGTATTTCTTATTAGCTTATTTTACTGTAGCTAAGGCTCTCTACTGATTTCTAATGATTGTATTATTTTTATATTGGTGTAAATATTTCTATTTGTATATGGTATTGTTTCTTAGATAGTATTGACTTTGGAACTACTGTTCCCTCATGTACTGTTTGTCTTACACTTTCATGTTTCCTTTTTCTCATAAAATTGTACATTATAAACATTTAAATGTTACTGTGGAGCTTTTCTCCTTGGGCCTCTGCTGAAAATGGAAATATATCCTGTTGGACTAGCCCGGTTAACAAATGTAAAATAAATAAATAAATAAAAATATAGGACATAACTATGTCCTACAATCTCAGGACATTTGCCATTGCTAATATTTTTTGTCAGGACACAACTGCCCAAAGAGGGACTGTCCCTCACAATGTGGAACAGGTGGTAACCCTAACCATTGGGCTAGGCTTAGCAAAGGGCAGCAGTGCACAAACATGCTGCGTTTCACTTCCACTTGGTATAAAAATCAACACTACAATGAAATACGGACACAGGGTTTTAAAAGTCATTGTTCGAGGGATGGGGGCTCAAAATTCAGCTACGTGCTTTTGTGTTTACTCCTGTGATTTTATTTTGGTGTTCCTTTTGCCGAGCTTCATGAATCCCAGGGGAATGTTTTTCTAGGAGCAAGCCTCACACACCTGTTACTAATTATATATACCAAGTGTGGGATTGCACAATCTCAGAGAAATGGCATATTTCCCTACCCCGAGAACTGTGCAATCTCACTCACCAGTTGACCATCTGTGAAGCTGGCTAAATTTTGTTGGCTAGACAGATGTTGACCGAAGGAAGAATCATCCATATTCAGTTTCTCCCATATATATATGTATATAGATATAAATATAGATGCAGATATAGTAACACATTGCCTTCAAAATGTGCAGTATGCCTTTAGAAATGTGTAACATCCCTTTTGTGTATTGCAGTATGGCGTATGGTACAATTCTAATAGTAGTTAGCTAGCTAAAAAGGTTTTAAATGATAATCAAGGGTGTTTTTAAGGACATTGCCTGAAATTAATTAACCAGGAATTCAGCACCTTACCTACAGAAATGTTGTGAAGAAAGTCCTTGTAAGTGTGCAGTAGAATGAGTGATGCTTTTCATGTCTAAATTGTGCTATGTGCATCTGGAATGTAACTTGTGCCAAAGTACTTGTTGCAGTGTTGGAAGCAAGACCTGGGAACAGCCTTTAGCCCTGGGTATTTGTCTGAAAAACAACCTACATCCTGAAGGTGCTGTGTGGGCTGTATACATATTAGATTTTGTTTGAAACTGCATTGTCAATGTGCTATTATTTGAGTTTTCATTTTGACGTGTGAAAAAATAACTATGTGCTTTTTATATATCTCCTACCTCAAGTATCTCTTTGGACTTACACTATCTCTGTCTTAAAATGATCTGATTCATATCTGATGAAGCGTAGTATTACCTACGCGAAAGGGCTTATCATTGCTGTTTATGGAATAAAGTTTTATTTTTGCCTTTGCTACAAGGAGACACGGAGTTTTATTTTCAGCAACATCGTGGTGAGACCTACTTCTTTTTGTTTGACTATCTCTGTCTTATAACAGTAACCATTAAGTTTATCTATTCGGTACACTATGCTTATTGATCATATTCATTTTCGCCAAGTAGTCTGCTTTTTCTCAGTTTTAGAGTACAAATCAATTAGAATGCATTGGAGTATGTACAATACAAAGCACAGTAGGATCTGTCTGAATCTGATGAACTTCAGATAAATAGCCAAAGCCAGTAAATAAGTTGTAATAGTCTTTTAAGATGTTACCATTTTCTGATTTAGGCTTTGATTAACCATGGTTTCACTGAAGTCTTTTTCAATAGACAAACCCTTTGTTGTATGTAATAACCAAGTACGGATGTTGCATTCACAACATCAATTATTTGAAATTAATCTTTAGTGTTTATAGTCACACATAAGCAATTTAATATCCTTCAGTTTTACATGATGACCTAAATAAGTCAAGAATTGTTCAAGCAACAGCTTCAGATTGATATCTTGTATTGCTATCTTTAAACTTAGTGCTTTAAACATTTAAACAGATGCTGCATTATACTCTGCATCAGTGTCAATACCATACTTTGACAATTAATTTTCAGAATTGTTTTCTAGATTTCCAACTCTTTTTATGGCTGTTGCAACTTTTCTGCACTGTTCTGGACAGTTTTCTCACAAATATCTAATCTTCAATCTTCTTGAGTTTTCCTGAATTTGTGTAATCATTATGATAGTAAATTAATTTTCTTCATTACATGTTTTTAATAAATGTATTTATTTTGCCACATCTTCTACAAAGTGTTTTCTTTCATTATACTTGCAGTGACACATGCTGCATGAGGATTTCTTTTTTGCAGAATCAGTTCATCTTGGAAGAAAATTATAGCAAAAGTGAGGAAATGTAGTACCCAGCAGTTTAAAAGCACTCTCTTCAAACTAAGCAAACAACTCAGAGGACAAATAAAATCTAGCAAAGCCAAATTTGAGGTAAATTTGGCCTCCCAGGCCAAGGAGAATCACAATGCATTCTTCAACTATGTCTGCAATGTCAAAGGCAATACACAAATGAGTGCAGAGCTAATTTTTAGTGGAGATACCTACACTAAGCCAGAAGATATAGCAAAAGTATTGGCTGACAAATTCAGCCCTAACTTTAACAATCTCTCCATCTTAACCTCCTTTCAGGAAATACCATCAAATATAACTTCTTCTACTATCAATAAGGAACAAGTCGTCTATGCTCTCTCTAAGGCCAAAAGCACTGCATCAATACAAACAGACAATATCCCAAGATGCCTTTTAAATAGCATGAAACATAACCTATCAGGGCCTCTGGAATTGCTATTTTAATGTAGCCACCAAGCAGGCTTCATGCCTCATTAATGGAGAATGACAGTCATCCTCCTGCACAAAGGTGGGCCATCAACAGACCTGTAAGTCTCATTAGTCTCATATGCAAAGCCACGGAAAAAATTATAAAGGAAATGATCAATAATGACATAAGAAAAGTCCGGACACTGGACCAAACCTACTTTGTTTCCATCAGGAGCAGGTCATGCCTACTCAGCCTGGTGACTTCTTTGAGAGGGTCACCAAAGCAGTGGATGAGGGCAAAATTGTTCACACTGTCTACCTCAACTTGACCAAGGCATTTGACATAATACCCCACTCAGGCATTGTTGCCAAACTCAGGAGGTTAGGTATAAACCTTTATGTCAGCCAATGGATAGCCAGCTGTCTCACAAACAAAACACAGGAAGTTAGAACTGGGGATTTCCCCTTTACTAAGATCCAGTCACAAGCTGAATCCCTTAGAGATCAGTCCAGGGACCGCTCCCTTTTGGCAATGTTAAGGGCTTCTGAATAACTAAATATGCAGATGACTGCAAATTAGTAGCAGTTATAGAATCCTCCACCAAAAACAATGTTCTCTGTGAAGGGCTGACTCAGACAAATAACTAGTGTCAGAGCAATGGTCTAAAATTAAATGCAAAAAAATGTGTAATAGTATCCTTCAGGATGTCATCTACCCCTGGTAACTATCATATTGACAACACACACCTAAGAGTTGACTCAGTAGTTAGGCATTTGTGGACACACACAGACAGTAATCTAGCCTTCGACCATTGTGTATCTACATTAGTGAGGAAATTATTCTGCTGTGCAACTTATAAACGAAGGCATGGCATCTAGGTCCAAGGAGGTCATTGTTCCTCTATATTCAGCATTCATCAAACCTATCATTGAGTACAATGCCCCCTGTGGTATATACCTAACCAGACACAACCATCAACTGAAAGGTCCACAGAGGTTTCTCACTGAAAGAATGCAGAGAGTAGGTAACATGACCTATGCAGACTGCCTCAAGGACCTATCCCTGCATTCAGTCTCCTTCAGGCTGTTGAGGGAGGATCTATGCCTGGCATACAAGGCATTGTCAGACTCCACCCTGATCAACCCCCTGCAAATCTGCAAAACAAACAGCACCAGAATTACCCATTCCAAAGACTTAAACTTTGCCTGCAATATAAATAGGAACTGCTGAAGAGACAGATATAGGTCCCACAGACTAGCCCTTCTCTTGCACAGGCTCATCATCTATATGAAGCATAGTTCCTCCCTATCCCATTCCATGAGTAACTTGGAATGTAGAACAAGAAATACACCCCTGGTTTGGCGCCTATGTCTAATGGACAAAGGCAGCCTGTAAATGGTTTATCTCCTAGGTCTCTGCTTGTAAAGCTTTCATCTCCCAAGTCCGTGCTTATACTTATTAAGGGTACTAGAAGTCATGAGATATTTTAAGTGCATGGCTAGGCTTAAAAAAGGCCCTTGTTGTCATTAACCAAGTAAACCCCTATGAACCTATGTTATCAAAGAACTACTAATTGAAAGCCATATCATCAAGTGCTCCTTGTCAAGTGCCCTGCCCTGTTAATATTTATATATGTATTGAGCTCATACCATCACAAATGCAGGAATAGTTCTATATATAAAAAGTTTGGCCAGTTTCAGTTCCTCTATGATTGTATGATACAAGAGTTGGTATAATTAAATAGCATGGAGTACATTTGTGAGCCCTTTTCTCAAATAAGAGTATAGGCGGTAGGGCATTACTTCCTGCAGCAATGCTTTACAGGAAGCCTTTTATGCATATTAATAAAAGCAGTTAATCATTCAGATGGTCTCCATGTTCTACTGCTCTTGATACCATTTCAGCAAGATTAATGTAGTGTATGGTATTTGGATGACTGAATCCTGATGGGCTGGGTCTCACAGAGATTACCTTAGAAAACAAATTGAATAAATCTGTATGTGTTATTTTCCTTGGTTTTCATATTTGCTAGAAGTTTTTCTATTTTTTTATGCTACTTTTAATCATCAAAGTACCCAAGATTGTGATAATTATTCTGGGACACCTTAGTATCAAATGACATTTGTCTGCTGATGTAGCCACTCATCTAGCACTCCAGATCAATTGGTTCAACTAAATTATTTCTGTCGGGGGCAACACTAATGCAATTACAAGCTATTTAAGCATACTTAACTGCATCCCTGTTACTACTACAAAAAGCATACCATTAGCCAGTGTTATGTTGACCGTCATCTGTAATCACTTACTTACATTTGTCATAAAGAATCATACAAACAAGGTTCAGAGTAGCTGTATTTCTAGAAATGCAAAAAAGTTATTTGACCCAACTTCAATGCTACTCTGAGAACCATCAGCTATCTGTCCCTGTACAGGCTTCCCTTGAATGATGCTGTGTCCTACTTCTGAACTGCTTTTCTAAATATAATGAATAACATGGACCATTATAGAAAAGATGTATCAGACCTGTAAGCCTTCCCTAAAGCTCCACTGGTATCAGATTGTTGATGTCTATCACAAACCACTTGTGAGCAGTCTATTGCAAAGCAAAGCTTGAACATGATGTAAAGAATTCAAAGAAGGCTAGAACAAAAGACAAAATGTAATTCTGGTTTGCATAAAATATGCTTTACCCCAATCAGTGGTACCAATATGCCAATAAACCAAACACATTTTTACTTTCATGTATGCTGACTATCAGCCCTCATCCCTGTGCTCCATTGTCAATTTGCTCAGACCCCTTACAATCACAATACATCTGGGTCAGATATCCTGACATCCCCCAGTAGGTTATCCTTCATGCAACCAATTCAACAGGCAGTCCAAGGGCAGGAACACATGTTATGCAGTGAGGAGGCTGCCATTCTTCCAGCCATACAGGGATCCCTCTGGGTAGTATCAGGGATCACTGGAATAATGTTACCAAACATATACACCCCGTCTTGCATGCATGTACCCAGAAATGTCCCTACAGCTGCTGAAAGTTCCTAACAGTTATACCTGTAGTCTAATAGCTGCCAAAAAAGTAGCAGTAGGCCTGCCTAACCCACTGCCATCAGGATGGAAGAACCTGATGTGCCTGCTCAGTCCTCCTTCTCCTTGTTGAGTCCTCCAGCACTCCAGTCACTAGGAAGTCTGGGGCCATCTGATGACAAGCAAGTCTTTTTGCCTCTGGTACATGAAGCTGGCCATAATTTTTAAATGTTTTGCAAAGGTCCTAGCTAATTCCTTCAACCAGGCTTCCGATAAAATATTTCCCCATTTCCTTGGTTGGATAACATAAATGTAACAAAACCTTTCATTGATCAAAAGTTCACATTCATGTCTACTTTCAAAAATGTTTATCTAATGACCATGAGGCTTGGTGTGGTTGTATTTGTCCATCCCAGCTGTACTGTCTTCTACTCTACATAGTGATCTTACTGGTATATTTTGCAAGTTTATTTTTAAGCTTAAACTTGAATATGCATCTCTGGATGGTCTTTCTCTCTGACTTCCTTAGGATTCCTTCCAGAGCTATGTCTTTATTAATAAGTGCATTGAGGAGGCGTGAGTCCTTACCATGTGAGAACAGGCACTAGCAGTTGTGCTATATAAGGGCAGCCCACCTATGCCAATTAACTTTCTTTCACCACTTTCAAAGATCATTTATAAATGTGAACATTACTGTGACAGAACTTGCTAATCTCAAATATTCAGAAGCTTCAGTAGGCCTATTTCCAAACAGCAGACAACAAGATATACCATAAGCCATTATTACAGCAGTCTCCCTGGTTCAGATAGAGAAGACCTTAACCAGTTGTCAGCTGTCTGTTTTCTGTAAAGCAGTTATGCTTCATTCATGTTCCATGTCTAGTTGCATAGCTTTGTTTGAACTTATTATAAGCAAACAACAATCACAATATAAACTCAAGTCATCTATTGAAAAAACAATAGATATTCTAAAATGCAAAAACAAATTTTGTAATGTCAGATGTCCTGCATTTATAGGTAAAGCCTGAAATAAAGTTCACTATAATCTTCACTATATTCCTGATTTGAAATTTTTCAAGAGTTTTCTAAAAAAAAGTCTAAACAGCAACTGTATCTGTAAATGTGGCATAACCTAAAAGAGTAACAACTAGCATTTAAAAGATCCACTAAGGATGGCTTCAATACATATTCTGTTTTCCCTTTCGTTTTTGGCATCAGATAGTGTTGATAATGCATTTGTCATAGACTTGAGCATGTATCTTTTTTACTATGAAAGTTGGAAATTAAGCATTTCTCTTTTACTTTGCTATTGGATGATGTAGTTAAGAGTGATAATCACTTTATTAAAGATAGTTTTAATGACACAGCTACATAACTGAAGTGCTAGTAAATTGAGAAGGGATAAAAAAAATGGATACAAAATGAGCTGTCACTGCCTGAAATAACATTTCTAGTGATGTTGCTTGGCTCTCTTGGTTGTTGAGCTCTTGAGTTAGTATACACAAGTAAGTGGGATGTGGTGGAGGATGCATTTTGCGAAGGCGTAGGAGAAGCAGCAGTCCTGCCAAACCATTTTTTTTGTTTGTTTTGTAACATAGCATTTTATAGGTATCAGTTTTTAATAAATAATAAGTCATTGTTTAGTGTATTTGGATAAATATAATTGCCACATTGTGTGGTCTTTGTTCTTTTTTGTTTGTTTGTTTACTTTGTTGGTTTCAGCAATAAGGCCTTTATTTACTTAGCGATAATCTTTCTCAGAGATTGTGTTAGGTATGGTGTTTGCTCTGTTCATATAAACTTTGGATGAATTTGTATTTTTAAACTGTTAATAATATTGGGTATAGTCTTGGTCTAACCTATATAACTACGATATGATAATTACTGCGTGACAGTAATATAGATAGATACAGTTTTTTGTTTGTATATCTAGATGTTCTCTTCTCAGAGCCCAATATAAAGTGGGACTTTTATCTGAGCATTCATGGTCAGTAAATGAAACAGATACATAACATTTCAGAATATCTATCACATGAGCCAGTTTGCATACATTAAATTCTTTATTTATCTGTTAATTGTGATTCAGTAATTTCAGTCTCAGTGCACAACAGTGTGTTACATAATGTTATACCTGCATCTTTCTGATATCACACACAATCCTGCCTCAAACTATTAAATATTGCAACTCATAAAATGTACTCCGGGATTCATGAAGCTTGGTGTAAGGATGGCATTAGCCTTGCACTGACCATGCGGCGTAGAGATGGCGCAGCAGCACCACATGCATATTAATGAAGGTGTGCTGCTGTAACGGCCACATGCATAGGAAACGTGTACGACTGCAGGGAGTGTGTCCAAGCGCTGCACAGAGGCGTGAATATGTCGGCTGCATATGTGCAACCTAAAATGCTGACTAGTACAGCCTGCCTCTAATCGTAATTACTCCTGTCAGTGTCCGTGGACACTGAAATGTATGCAAAGCATACAAGACATCATTGCGAACACCACAATAAGAAGTAAACACAAAGGCACGTAGCTGAATATTGAGTCCCCATCCCTTGAATAAATGATATTTAAAACCCCGTGCCAGTATTCCATTGTAGTGTCGCTAGTTATACCAACTGGAAGCGAAATGCATCGTGTTAGCGCACCACCAATTGCCCAGCCTAGCCCAATGGTTTGGGATACCACCTGTCCTACATTGTGAGGGACAGTCCCCCTCTAGGCAGGTCTGTCCATACCAAAACCATAATAAATGTGAAATGTCCTGCAATAGTAGGATATAATTATGTCCCATATGTTATGTAATAGTCCCATACAATATGTATGTCCGTATATAAAATACCTATATGTTACAAGAAACAGAAGAAGCAAGTAAATGAAACAGAATAAGCAACTATACCGCTACAACAATAAAAGCTTATATGTAGGCATAAAACTAAAGTACTATCCTTTGTAATGACTGTGGGTATGTGTTGGCCTGTAAACTCAGACGTGTGTCCCAAAAATGACCCATCCAGGTCATATGAAAATGTGGCACCCCTACCGATGGTCAGAGCATTCGCCCAATATCTGCCCATTCGCGGTCCAAGTTGTCCTTGTCAGGATGGCCCATACATGAACGGGTATTACCCGGGTCTACCTACCATGTCATGAAAGATAAGTATTTGCATGTTCCTATGTGCGTGAAGTACAGCATGTGGATGATCTGAAATGCTAGTGTAGACCTCAAAATCATATTGGTCTCGGAGATATGTAGTGTACGCAATGTGTTCTGTTGACTGTGCCATGGGCCATCAACTAGAGAAGGGATGAATAGTGTCTGTGGAATATGGGGGTGGGGGGTGACGGGTAATGTAATAATCTGCCAAAGAGAGACTGGGTTGGATGCACAATAGGTGAACTGGAGGTCTAGAAGGGAGCAGTGGGTGAATCAGGAAGATAACCAAAGAACAAATATACACATCTGCAATACAATCCCACAAACATGTGAACATTAAAATGTGCAATACACATGTACAGAGACATTACTGGCACATACCCACATAATGGTCTGGCCTGAACTGAGCCATCCAATCCCAACACACCTGGATACATAATTGAATACCCATCATCACCTTCACAGCACAACCCCCCCCTTCCTGAACATCCACCAAAACCAGCCATACTCAGGCTGCTAGATAGGCATGGCTATATCTGCACATATGACCCCTATCCATATCTAGTAGGCAGCCTCACCCTAGGCAGTCTCAGTATTGCAAACTATGTATCCCTTGCATGTATAACCCTACCTTACAGCCATAAAGCAAAGAAGGTCACCAGTCCCCACAATTTTTGGATATCCCTCATGGGATATTTATCTGTTCTAAACATTAGACTTGGTGTCACGACACAATGTACAGTCCTGTATACATCTGGACACAGGTTGTATGAGCAGTAGTTGTCCACAAGATTGCTCAGCCTCCAGCTGGTCCTGCAGAACCTACGACCAGGGATTAAACACCTAACCGTGATGCACGTCTCCCCATGTGCATTATCGGGAATATATACCTTACACATTCGCATAGTGGCAGTCAGATATAGGGTGCTTAAGGCACTTTAA
>NC_056725.1:1320925927-1320960927 GCF_019279795.1 Protopterus annectens | reverse complement strand
CTAAACCTACCTACAGCCATGCATAGTACATGATTACACTTATTTGCACAAATAAAAGCTTAACCTAGTTGTATTTGAATTGCTAATGCTACTTCACATAACATATAGAAGTGTCATATATAAAATAACTGTTGTATGCAATTATTAATGAAACATAGAATATAATAATGTTCTGTAATCTGGACATGTGCTATATCTTGATTATTTTCGCAGTGTCCCTCGCAAAGTGGGACAGGTGGTAAAGTCCTATCTTGGCCAATTAAGAAGGTGGCAAACCTATAATAGGTATATGGTAGCATGACCCGTCCAACGGATGTGGCTACCACAGCCCAACTACTTGTTTGTAATGCAGGGTCTCGGTTCCCATGTATCTGCCAGATGGAAGCAGAGTGTATGTGGAACACACAAATATGATTAATTCACTGGACAGGCCACTGATTCCGTACAGTTGAATGCCATGCCGTCACCTAATGGGCAGCCTTTCCCGATACTGTAGTTAGGTGTGGCCTTAGGTCAACTGGTGCCCTAGGCAGAGGGCACAACGGCACCCCCCCACCACAACACCCAGTGCCCCATCATGGTCTACCTACACCAAATAAATACTGGTAAAGTGCCCCCACTAAAGCGGCACCCTAGGCGGCCACTTAGTTGGCCTATGCCTAAGGCCGGCTATGACTGTAGTCATGTAGTCCGATGTGATAGACATCACAAGGTGGGAGCAGATTGTAAGAGGAACACACAAATATGAATGATTCACCGGACAGGCCGCTGATTCCTTACAGTTGAACACCATGCCATCGCCTAATAGGCAGTTGTTCCTGATACTGTATTCATGTATTCCAATGTAATAGGCATCACAAGGTGGGAGCACATTGTATGAAGTACACACAAATATGATTGTGTCACTGGACAGGCCGCTGATTCCGTACAGTCAAATGCGATGTCGTTGCCTAATGGGCAGCCAGTCCCGATACTGTAGTCATGTAGTCCGATGTAATAGGCATCACAAGGTAATATTGTGGTCCTCGCTCACACCCAGGGGTGTGAGTGACAGATGCAAGCACCAATGCCGGTGCATTAGCAAGTGCGGGATTGAGCGGGTGTAAGCTTGTTTTGCTACCAGTATGCGAGTATTGCATTGGTTAAGCAATGTACAGACTAATCAAGCGTATGAGGCTGTAACCAGAGGATATCATACAGCACAGTCATTCAACAGTATAGGAATGTATCCCATCATGTAGATGTACATGTGAGTGTTTATGTCCAGCATATAGGTACATACATATATAGAGGTGTATCAGGGACATACCATGTGGCAACAAAGCATTACAAATGAATGAAACAGGAAACACCAGTGACGCCTGTATTATGTAGTGTTGTTGCTCTATGTGATCACAAGGCACCCTCAGACAGACATGTGTCAGTCATACACGCAAATAGTTGTACATTGGCTGTATACATTACTCTGTGCATGTAATGTACATTAACACAACAGTACCTGTCCAATCATTATGTGTGAACAGTACTCCTGCAATGTGCTGTGTGCAGCATCATCATCATGATAAAGGTAAATTGGGTAACCATAGAGGGACCGGTAGTGTTTTGTGTACAGTGGGGTCATCCTCCTCACTTGTACCTGGACCATGTAGGAGTGATGTGCATACCAGGATCGTGCACTTGAGGGACAGTGGTGAGGATAACAGTAGTATGTTATGATGCATATTACAAGGGTTTCATGTGTCCAGTGGACACGTGTGTGTAATGGACAGCTATGTATAGGGCAGATGGTGTCCTAGGAGCCGAATATGATGTTGGGGAAGAAGTGTAGGTATGGCCATGGAGAGTAGGTAGGAGCACAGAAATGACAGCATACAGGGTTGGTATATGACACATGTGGGGGAGTACACCCTGGATGGGGATGGGTCTTCACCATTCAAAAGCCCATGGGAACAGTAGGACAGAAGTCCCTAGCCATGGGCAACTGCCACTGCACCTACACAGCTGCAAAGGAGGCTGTGCTGGGGGCTGTCCAGGAGGGGTAGCATCACCCTGTAAATGTGACACTCCGCCCTTGAACTGGCATATCTGGCTTTGTAACCCCTTAGGGAGCCACCAATGCAACACGTCCGGGACCGCACAACAGCAGATATGTACCTGTCTGGTCCTGCTCCCAAGGGGGACATGCTCCATCCTCAGTGGTGGTACCACTAGAAGGTGGTGCGGAGCCAACAGAGGTTGATATAAATGGCTGGGCCCCGGATGTGCTAATGCCCATTGCCATGGTCAGCTGAAGTGGGACAGGAGGATCTGCCGGGACCTACCAACCCATTCAGCCTATGGTGTTGTGTCTTAAACCCACATATGGCTTAGCGATAGACAACAGCATACAGGATTACCTACAACAGTATGCATAGATATCACCAGCAACCAAACACAACAGATGGTATACATTTGCAGAGGAGCACAACACATGCATATATACCACATGCCAACTGTACAATGTGTAGTAGGCGTGTGACCGTAGCTATGAACAGTTGCCCATCATTGGCTTGTCACTGGGAATCCCACAGTGTCAGTCATACCACTGTCTCATGTGACACATGTCCAGTTGTACATTGGCTGTATACATTACTCTGTGCATGTAATGTACATTAACACAACAGTACCTGTCCAATCATTATGTGTGAACAGTACTCCTGCAATGTGCTGTGTGCAGCATCATCATCATGATAAAGGTAAATTGGGTAACCATAGAGGGACCGGTAGTGTTTTGTGTACAGTGGGGTCATCCTCCTCACTTGTACCTGGACCATGTAGGAGTGATGTGCATACCAGGATCGTGCACTTGAGGGACAGTGGTGAGGATAACAGTAGTATGTTATGATGCATATTACAAGGGTTTCATGTGTCCAGTGGACACGTGTGTGTAATGGACAGCTATGTATAGGGCAGATGGTGTCCTAGGAGCCGAATATGATGTTGGGGAAGAAGTGTAGGTATGGCCATGGAGAGTAGGTAGGAGCACAGAAATGACAGCATACAGGGTTGGTATATGACACATGTGGGGGGGGGTACACCCTGGATGGGGATGGGTCTTCACCATTCAAAAGCCCATGGGAACAGTAGGACAGAAGTCCCTAGCCATGGGCAACTGCCACTGCACCTACACAGCTGCAAAGGAGGCTGTGCTGGGGGCTGTCCAGGAGGGGTAGCATCACCCTGTAAATGTGACACTCTGCCCTTGAACTGGCATATCTGGCTTTGTAACCCCTTAGGGAGCCACCAATGCAACACGTCCGGGACCGCACAACAGCAGATATGTACCTGTCTGGTCCTGCTCCCAAGGGGGACATGCTCCATCCTCAGTGGTGGTACCACTAGAAGGTGGTGCGGAGCCAACAGAGGTTGATATAAATGGCTGGGCCCCGGATGTGCTAATGCCCATTGCCATGGTCAGCTGAAGTGGGACAGGAGGATCTGCCGGGACCTACCAACCCATTCAGCCTATGGTGTTGTGTCTTAAACCCACATATGGCTTAGCGATAGACAACAGCATACAGGATTACCTACAACAGTATGCATAGATATCACCAGCAACCAAACACAACAGATGGTATACATTTGCAGAGGGAGCACAACACATGCATATATACCACATGCCAACTGTACAATGTGTAGTAGACGTGTGACCGTAGCTATGAACAGTTGCCCATCATTGGCTTGTCACTGGGAATCCCACACAGTGTCAGTCATACCACTGTCTCATGTGACACATGTCCAGTCAGGGATGCGATGGCAGTAACACATCCCTGTCATACTCTGTGCATGTAATGTACATTAACACAACAGTACCTGTCCAATCATTATGTGTGAACAGTACTCCTGCAATGTGCTGTGTGCAGCATCATCATCATGATAAAGGTAAATGGGGTAACCATAGAGGGACTGGTAGTGTTTTGTGTACAGTGGGGTCATCCTCCTCACTTGTACCTGGACCATGTAGGAGTGATGTGCATACCAGGATCGTGCACTTGAGGGACAGTGGTGAGGATAACAGTAGTATGTTATGATGTATATTACAAGGGTTTCATGTGTCCAGTGGACACGTGTGTGTAATGGACAGCTATGTATAGGGCAGATTGTGTCCTAGGAGCCGAATATGATGTTGGGGAAGAAGTGTAGGTATGGCCATGGAGAGTAGGTAGGAGCACAGAAATGACAGCATACAGGGTTGGTATATGACACATGTGGGGGGGGGGTACACCCTGGATGGGGATGGGTCTTCACCATTCAAAAGCCCATGGGAACAGTAGGACAGAAGTCCCCAGCCATGGGCAACTGCCACTGCACCTACACAGCTGCAAAGGAGGCCGTGCTGGGGGCTGTCCAGGAGGGGCAGCATCACCCTGTAAATGTGACACTCTGCCCTTGAACTGGCATATCTGGCTTTGTAACCCCTTAGGGAGCCACCAATGCAACACGTCCGGGACCGCACAACAGCAGATATGTACCTGTCTGGTCCTGCTCCCAAGGGGGACATGCTCCATCCTCAGTGGTGGTACCACCAGAAGGTGGTGCGGAGCCAACAGAGGTTGATGTAAATGGCTGGGCCCCAGATGTGCTAGTGCCCATTGCCATGGTCAGCTGAAGTGGGACAGGAGGATCTGCCGGGACCTACCAACCCATTCAGCCTATGGTGTTGTGTTTTAAACCCACATATGGCTTAGCGATAGACAACAGCATACAGGATTACCTACAACAGTATGCATAGATATCACCAGCAACCAAACACAACAGATGGTATACATTTGCAGTGGGAGCACAACACATGCATATATACCACATGCCAACTGTACAATGTGTAGTAGACGTGTGACCGTAGCTATGAACAGTTGCCCATCATTGGCTTGTCACTGGGAATCCCACACAGTGTCAGTCATACCACTGTCTCATGTGACACATGCCCAGTCAGGGATGTGATGGCAGTAACACATCCCTGTCATCATGTACTGTCTGCAATCCTCACACCATGCTTCTGCTGTGCACAGACGTGTGTACAGTGTGTAACACAAGAAACAAATGGTTGCACACACTGACCAGTTCACAGATGGCCCTACAGATGGGGTTCCCTCATGAACAGAGTACTGTCATGTCTGTATTATAACATGCACAATAGCCATTACCACACACATGTTAAACAGGCAGTAGTCTCAATGCAGCATAGCTACACTTACATGCTGTCGTGTGGCACATCACCCTCCTGTCATTAGGCTATTTCTCACTGTGGAAAATGATTGAGGTACATCCAGATATCATCTGCAATGCCGTGTCAGAACACCACATCCAGGTACCACTCACAGCAACTGTCATGGCCAGATAATAACATGTTTCCCTAGATAGTGTGCTGTGTTTATCATGGGAACACCATCACAGCTGTACCACATGCAATCAGCTAGAGGAGGACTGCAATAGGTGCAAGGGCCATCACCTGACCATTTCCATCTGTTACAATACACATGCTGCTGCTATGCAGGTGTACACCTTCACATTCCACCAAAAAGTGTGTGTGCGGGAGAGGCAATGTACACCAGGAAAGGGCTTGGAGACTTAACCATAAGCATCATCTGCCACATGCTGAATAGTACAGGGGCAAACCCTTGACTACTCATTACGATTACATGTGCATGACATTACTACATGTGCCACAAAGGCGACATGTTGCTGTGCTGTAAGAACATGTGTGCAGGTGAGTGAGTGCCATCTGCAACAGATATAGTAGACATACATTAGGTGTGGCACACATGTCAGTCTACATGAATGGATGCCATTGCCACCACAGCCACACTCTAATGGACATGCATTGACACCTTTGCCAGGGCGGCAAATACACAATGTAACTACTTAGTTTGCCACACCGCAGTACTGCACAGGACCACATGCACCACAGGGGATATCTGGAGGTTCTATGGGCTAGGACATGTGAAAGTGCTTGACAACTGTTGGTATGTCAACAAGGTTTAACTGGGAGTGACTGTGGTTGGGAGTATCACAACCCACACGCAGACACAGGGTGCCAGTACTGTCTTGCAGGTATACATTGCTCCATGGGTGTGTAGTGTTTGGCTATGCAAGATGGCTGCACAAGGCTGGGTGAGGGGTAATCTTTGCCATCGCATCACCTGACAATGGTGTGCAGTGCATGGGTGTAGTGTCTGCAATGTTCCACACAGATGGGTACTGCATTATCTTGCCTGACATCCTGGTTACCAATGTGTAGGGCCATACTTTTGCAATGCATGCCATGTCTGTGTTTGATAGTCCTTCACATGGACATTGCCTGGAATGTGCATGCCCCACAATACTGTACAGTGACATGTACAGGTTACCTGGTTTGGCAGACATATGTAGTGTACACATCCTGTTATACCCCAATATGCCAATACTGGCCTGGTGTGGTGAAACCTGCTTATATTGAGCAGGTTGGCCCTGCACCTGCATGGATAGAATGATACAGGTATTCTGTGGTGTCAGTGGCATGGGTCCATACAGGGCACATGTGTACAACATTGTCTGACCTTAGTGGATCACATATGATGGCACCATGTATGTTGCAGCCATTCAGTGCGGAACATAGTGAAAGCACAATGTCCACATATTTGTGCCTATAGTACCGCTCTACAGGGTGCCATGTTCTCTACAGGCCACTGCAGTCACACCATGCCTACTATCTGTCCTCAATGTGTATGTTACTAGCAATATAGTGGGATATCCTAGGCAAGGTTGTATGTGCATGGCACATGGGTGTGGGACATATACCGGGTACTAGTAGGGCTGCATACTTAGTTCACCAGCCCTTTTGCCAGATGTATGGTTATGGCTTGCCAGCACAGTGCTGTGGCTGACTGACAGCTGAACTCCTCGTGAGGTGGCCAATGTGTCATAAGATGGATACTATATAGCAAAACTACAAAACCTGCTCCCAAACATGTGCAATGGTAAGACAATTACGGCCACCTCTACACAGACTCTGACAGACAAACACACACTTGCCATGTCCTGTATACAAACCGCAACCATACATGTTGTAAGACATAGAACAGTATACCCCAATGTGACCCTTGACCTGTGTACTGTACTAAGCTCTACATCAACTGTAGAAAGTACATATGTACTGCCACAGTTGCATCATGTGTTATGCAATGCAATGATACCACTGTCTGTGACCAGGTCTGCTGTACACATACCAGAGGCCCTCGGTATTTTTCACCATTAGCAGATGACTGTTGCTGTACACCAGTACTCACCCTCATGTATGGATATGACATACATGTACCTGCCCTGGGTATGTACATGCCACACACACAACATACCTGTAAATAGCATAGCTGTTGTTGTCCTTTGTGCAAACAGGTGGCTACAGCCATTACACACATGCACATGGAATGTAGGTCCATGGCTGCTGAATGCTAACAGTACATTAGGTGTGATTTTAATGTTGACAGAGGTAACATCCCCTCTGTACTGATCACCCATCATATCATACAACAGTCCATGAGTCATGTATGTCATTACACATATCCAATAATTGCAATGCCCACAACCATGACCAAATGTCAGGATTCTAGGACCTACACACCTGTACACATAGTGTTGTGCATTCAGATAACATGCGTGTGCAGTTGCTGATGTATGCAGGTGGTGTGTATCCTAGTGCATCATGCAGTTGCAATGCAGCCTCAACATTGCCAACTGTATATAGCGATATGCTGAATGTACAGAAAGATGTACCACAGGTATGGACAGATGTGTGGAAATAACTAAGTGGTGGGGCATCTTTGCAGATGGATGTTTGCTGTGGACAGCTCACAGGTGTGTCACAAGCAGTCCTACAATACCATGTGTAACCAGTAAGCAATGGTTTTGTTAATTAGGACATAACACACAAGTTAGACAGTGGTCAGGGTGACAGCGAAGGTAAATCACTTGACACCTGTTAATAGATATGACGTTCCCTAGTGCATATATCAGCACTGTTGCCACAGGAAGTGTCAGTATAGCTTGTAATGTGTGCAATACTGCTGTATGTCTGACATACATAACATGAGCAAGGCAGGTCTGAGATTCAGAGTACTGGCATATGTGGTTGCGTGTGTGTCCATATATGTCACGTATTGTGGGGAATACATCTCAATTGTTACTCACTCTCCTATACACTAGTGTACACATCTGTACAGACTGCAATGTAGAAAAAAGGACATAGGCAGGGGCATGTATCTCAAACATGTGAGGTATCTGTATGTGCATGACACAGGTGTATTAATTACTGAATGCCACAGTGGGTGTATGTAGGGCTGACTGGTCCCTGGGAAAAGGATGTATGTTACCATACTGAACTGATAAGACCCCTCCCACCATCCAGGTGATGTATTCTACGATCTGTGTTGATGTCCCTGATCTTAGGCCATACTGACTACCTGTACATGTGTATTCTCCGTGGTGCATCATGTAGGTGCACAGTACTGTAATGATGATTTGCACATAGGCAGGGGTCCTCATCCCACCAGTAGTAACTGTGTGCGAGTGTGTGTTACTGTGTCGGTGAATCCGTGAGTGTGTGGGTGTGTTACTGTGTCACTGAATACATGTGTGTCAATACCTGAGTGTGTGGGTGCAGTTGTGTGTTGGCATCCTGTCATGGGAATGTGTATTACTGATTCCCAATGAAGCATCACACTTCCCACTGGCATCTACCCTTGTAATCAGCTAGACTACTCTCTTACCTCACCACTCCATGTAACTGTAACTGTGATGTCATCCTTTATGGATGTCACGCCTGTGGCCACAGTAGCTTAATACACAGCTATCATGCTCTTGGAATGGTAGACATGTTTGTAACATGGGACATTCTCACTGGTATGTGGCAGCTACACAGTGCATGCTGGTATATTCATACATACCTGTGAGTAGTCCACATTGACATATGGGACACTAACTGCAAACACTGACATCCACCGGCACGTGCAATTAGACCTGAGGAAGGACAGCAGAACATCATGACCAACATGCAGTTACTGTTGTTAAACAAGACACATACTTTTAACAGTATTGTGCACCTGTACTACATGGTATATCTGCTGCTTGTCAACAGTCCTCAACATTTGTAAACTACACGTATCATTCTAGTCTGTTCACCCTGTGCATCAGACCATATGAGCATGTCCCTGCACTGATGGTGTGGATATCAGGGATGCAGCACAGGCATCATCATATGCACAGGGTGTTAATGTTTGCCAGAGGCCTAGGCTGCACTGCTGTTGCTCAAGACACATACTGTTAACAGTATTGTACACCTGTACTACATGTTATATCTGCTGCCTGTCAACAGTCCTCAACATTTGTAAACTACACGTATCATCCTAGTCTGTTCACCCTGTGCATCAGACCATATGAGCATGCCCCTGCACTGATGGTGTGGATGTCAGGGATGTGGCACAGGTATCATCATGTGCACAGGGTGTTAATGTTTGCCAGAGGCCTAGGCTGCACCATTGGTTGACACCATGTATGTGAGTGTGGGCCTTTGATCTAACTGGGCGTGTGTGGATGTTATGCATGTGTGTGTTGTGGTGCACTACATATGTTTCCAGTGTGTGCATGTATGTATGCACACAGTTCTCCCATGTGTCTGGCCTACACAGGGGTATTATTGACAGCTGCAGACTGTACAGGCGAGGTTTTACAGTTCATGGTGTCTGGCCACAGACATGTGATCTGTGCCTGCCAGGGGCTGCATGGGCACTACCAGACAGAGGTGCACATTGGGTACTGTCTGATGTCACTTGTCCACTGGAACCTTTTCCCTTCTGGGACCATCCCGAGCCACATGCACATGGCCTGCTGTGTCATGGTGTGGACAGCACAGCACCAGATGCATTGCTTCTGCTACCGCCACTATGGGAGTGGGCATGTGAGGTAGCTTGTACATGTAAACCTGGCACAGATGATGTAGTAGGCCTATGTCCACATGCCCGATGCCTCACTCCTACCAGATGTTCCAACACAGACAGCTCACACTTGTGGATTGTCATGCCATGGTCAAGGACTCCAAGCATGTCACCCAACCATCTATCGCAAGCATCAGCAATCTGCCGTTGAGCATTTACCATTGCCTGGATGTTGTTGTTTAAAGAATGGACAGCAGCCCTTTGTAGCCTCTGATCTTCTCTGTTGCACCATTCAACATGTGCATGCCCCTCCATTACAGCCTGAAACATGTGTCTGGTGACACCAGCTGCTGTGGTCTGTCGTGGAGGAGCATGTTGGCAAGAGGTCCTCCTATGAGCAGAACTGGTCACATGCCTGTGTGGGGCACCCCCAGTCATTTGGCTGACACCATGGTGTGCAGGCACACCTTCCATACCCCCACACTTTCCTGTTCCAAGCTACCATGCACCAGCTGTCCTTCCCCTATGGCCACTGGTGATGGGGTATGTGCAGGTATGGGATCTGTGTGTGAGGATGAGGGGGATATAGATGGAATGGCAAACAATGGCACTGTTTCAGCCCCTGACAACTGCCTGTTTCTCAATCATATGCTCATCATCACTGCTAGAGTCTGTGGGGACACTAACATCAGATGTACCACAGGAGGGCAATGCACCTACATCACCTGTGAGGGCAGACAAGAACTGTACATTACAATCTATACAATAGACACACACACAGACACACATGCATGTGATATGACAGAAGGCATGCAACATGCATGTGATATGGCAGACTGCATGCAGCGCAGAAATTAATAGTGGTAGTTATCATACATCCCTGGGTTGCACACAACAGCATGCATGTGTCGTAGCAGATGGCATGCAAATTAAACAATCATAGTAGTAGTTAGCATACATCCCCGTGTTACACCATGTGGACCAGCACAGGTTAACAGTACACCTGCCTGATGTGTGGCATATGACCTTGATAATCACATGTAGTATGACATGTGATCTGCTGATGTGTGCAATGACATGCCTACATGTTTAACACAATGGTGTCCTGTCAAATATACAGTGGTGCAATGTTGTACCAATGCAGTGTTGTCTGTCCACCCTACAGATATACTGCACATTTAGCTGATGTGCATGGCCATTGCAGGGAATCACGAGGCATCTCTAGTGATATACAGTGTGAGTTACAGACAGGGTTCATAGCCATGACTGTGTTCAGATACAATACATATATACTGTGGAATGTGACCCACATTACTGAGGTGTATACACACTAAACCATGGTGTGGAAGTTGTGACATAGGTCACTGATGGGTATACGGATGACACCCCTGCACATCTGCAACCATATTGCTGCAGCCTGGCAACTATGGCCAGACATGGTGAACACGTCGGTACACCATGTCCCACATGACATCTGTGTACCACACACATACACACACACACACACACACACACACACACACACACACACACACACACACACACACACACACACACACACACACACACACACACACACACACACACACACACACACACACACACACACACACAAGGAGCTAGTATGACATTTATGTCCAGCACCAGCAACGGGAATGTACTGTATCTGTGGTCTGATGTGGATACTGTACAGGTGACTGCTGTCATGTCGCAACACCCTCAAGATGTTCAACACATCTTATGTGGTGGATTGATGTTACGCCTACACAAGATGTGCACAGGCCTGTAGGATGTCTAGTGTTCCACATCTACAATATGACTATTATACAAAGGCCATGGTTGAACCATGTGTAGCCATTGTATGACAGGGTGTACACACAAGCACAACACGTCTACTGTGTGTGTTGCTCTATGTCTCTGGCCATCCTCCATGGCCATGTGTGTACATGTGTTGTCCAAATTATTGTGATGGGCATCTATTTCACATGTCTGTGTTGTCCCATATAACATATATTCTCCACTGATAATAGGGTTATGCAGATAAAGGGTGGTATGTGGGATATGTTTTCAGGTTAGGTAGGCAGTGTAGCAACCAGGCCAATAGATGTGATGGACATGTCAGATAGCACATCACATTGTGTGACATTCATAGCAGGGCTATGATTCACACCAGTGAATCCTGTGTGCTGGCCATACTCCAGCCCACTGCGTAGTACTGTTTGTATTCACCACATGTGTAGATCAGATCTGTAGTACATCCCTAAAGTGAACAGCACCTCCACCATTGTATGCACAGCTGTCAACACATCTGCAATGACAGTTTGTGAGGATTCATGTCAGTGAGATGATTCACATAGTTTGCAAGTGTTGCACATGGGTAGTCATTGTGATGCATTGCATGTCCGACCTGTATATTGTGACAGGACCATGCATTATGTGTACATGTTGTAAATGGCCACATGGCAGATAGATTTGTGCATTACAGTTCCTGATAAATAATAACACTCTCACCTGCAACGGTCTGCTGTCGCAGCGGAATGCCAGAGGTACCTAAATAGGAGTAACACAGCAGTACGAGCATAATCCACCCCTGTATAAAGGCTACAGGGTGCAATGTGCATAACACATACACCAGTACATTAGACTACACAATGGCGCATGCACATGTGTGCATACACAGAGTAGCATACTATAGTATGCAGCATGTGTGTATACATGCCTTGCATATGATGTTACATTACATATCGTACAGTGACACATGCAACTATATGGAATATGGTTGTTATAGGTGCAGTACTGACTTACCAGGCAACTCCAGGCTTAGTGGTTGAGAGACACCCACCACCACAATATCTGCTAAGGCTTGTGGATGTGGTTCTGCATGTGTCCCCATGTTGGCCAGTAGCTCCTCGGTACGTGTGAGTGGGGGCTGGGTTGGTGGTCTACCACCTGTTGCACCTTGTACCCTAGCGATTGCATTTGCACACTGGTTTGCTTATCCAATGAGGTCTTACAGTGTCTGTGCACCTGCTGGTATGTACGGTTGTGGACACACGCATCATTAACCCTCCAGCAAAGTTCCATCCACAGGGCATCCCGCTGCTGTGCATCCTGTGGCACATGGCTGTACAGGATATCGTGATTGTCGAGTAGGTATAGGATGAGGGCCTCATCCACCAAGTGGGTAAAAGGGGGTAGCCTTGCACAAGGCATACCTGGAAGACATAATGATGGAGATAGGTCACAGTAACTCACAGAGACATATAGAGCTACAGCTGAACATACATGTGTATCGCATTAATTAAGTTTAAATAGTTGTATTTGCAAACCTACATGACACTGACGTGTTTGTGTCACACACATGTGACACTCAATGTTGAGTGTATATTATCACCATATATGTGTGTGTGTCACCTGATTACATTGCTCATACGCCATGTGGTTGCTGTCTTGATGTGGGCATGTCTGTTTGCCTGTACTGGTGTTTCTACCTATCAGCACATGGCTGGATGTGTCCACATTAATGTAGTCAACCTTGATGCTGTGTATATGTCACATATAAGGATTTACACTGCCTTAACAGACAAGACCTGTGACCCAGCAGACATGCTCACATAAGGTTTTACATGTATGTGTTCTGCCATATACATCTACATGGCACTGTACAGTGATTCAACATCCTGCCATGTATCACCTGAGTTGCACATGTGATACATATGGGACACTGGCTAGCCAGATGGTATTTGCAGGGATGGATATCAACTATAGCATGTACAGTCAAAGTCAACTAGTGGGATATATACCATGGGCCATGTATGAATCTAGGATGAAAGGTTTCCTGGCAGTAGCCGACAGGCAAGTCTGTGGGGCCAGGTGGAGCAGTGTCACATTACTGATCTACAGGGTTAATGATACATATACCATGCATTACCATGCGGTCATCACACCATGTCTAAGAGGGGAGTGGTGTGCAGCTTTGACAGACAGGAATGCATAGTATGGCAGGACTATGTCAAGTGTATGGGACAAGGATCTGTCCAGCATGTGGTAGGTGGATGTCCATGGAGTATGTGTTCGAGATCAGGATGAGTACGTGTAGCATGTCCAACATCACTGGGTTGGACATGGATTTATTCAGGGTATGCATCATGCTACATAGTGGAGATTGGGAATAGGAAGGCTGGTGTAGGCCATCTGCACATGGCCAATACCCCTTAAAGGAAATATGTGATCTGATATGTGTCACTTGAGTGTTGTGTATGGCTGGACAATGATCTCTGTATTCATGAATGGCACCCTATCATTATTATGGTTGCCACATATGACTACCTGACAGGTGTGGTGACGTAGCTATCACAACAAAGGCATTTGCCCAGATGCATCCCTCACACACAAGTGTCCATTATGTTGACTGCTGCCTAGGTGGTATTTCATGGGTACAGAGTTATTAGCATAGGGGTGACAATGCAATATGTAGCTGTCAGATTGTGGCCATATGTCACACACACCTCACCCACAAAGCCCCTTCTGTATGTTGTCCACAACACTCCTGAGACAGCTATTGCTCCTAGGTCATAGTCATTCACATACTTCAATAAGCAGATTCCTCTGTTTGTCTGTGCTTTAATGGACTACAATGAGGGGGAATAAAATTCATTAACCCTGACATACTGTAGCTGCCACTGGTGTAATGATCATGTATTATTCAGACATCTTCTGTAGTGTTGGTTCTGCCAGCGGTCATGTTGCAAAACACTCCTGTGACATAGGTTCATAGGTTAATACTAGGCTATATGCCCAAGGGCATTTATCAGCCTAGCCAGAGTGTGTTTGGCTTTTGCCACCTCTTAAAAATGGGTTTTACTGTGCCCTTTTTAGGTTAGTTTACTGTGCCTCTGTCTAGTAGTGACACAGAAGTGTTCCCCGGGGTGAACCTACAATCTCCCATCCACTCGTCATGATTTCTCTTGAAGAGAGTCAGCAAGGGGCTCTGCCTGATATGGACTGGGATTCTATTCCAGAGTGCTGGGAGCCTCTGGGTCACAAATCTGTTTCTCCAGCATGTCCTATTAATTTCTGTGTTGAGATTCAAGTTCCTTGAGCGCGTTGCTTTAGTGGATTTGGATTTTTTGAGGTGGGGCATGTCCATTAATTCTGGGTTGGACAAGGCTTTATACTTCATGCACAGATCACCTCTAAGCAGGTGGTATGCAACTGAGTAGAGCTGGAGTTTCCATAACCTGGCAGCATAGGTCATCTGTTTGAGACCCTTGATCCTCTTGGTGAGGTACTTTTGTAGTCTTTCCAGTTGCTGCAGGTGCCGGGTAAGGTACATCCCAAATGGGACATAGTATTCAATTATGGGCCTGATGAGGAATGAGTAAAGGGGCACAATGACCTCCTTTGATCTAGATGTGAACCCTTTCATGATAAGGTGGGCTATATAGAAGTCTTTCTAACCACTTTGGCAACGTGGTTGTCAAAGGAGAGATTACTATCAACTTGGGTTCCCAGGTCCCTAATTACTTCCTCCCTACTTAATGGATTACCACCTATGTGGTAGTCTGTGGACACTTTGTTTTTCCCAAAGGGGATGACTATACACTTCTTGGCGTTAAGTTTTATGCCATGGCTTTGGCACCAGTTGTCCATCTCTGTAAAACCCTTCTGGAGGATGCCTGTGTCAGCTGGAGAGTTGATTATGGCACCCAGTTTGCAGTCATCCACGAACTTGGTCAGCCATAGTCCTCCGGTGTTGGCCTGTACCTCTGAAAAATATATACCGAACAAGAGCGGTCCCAGGACTGAGCCCTGTGGGATGCCACTTGTAACAGGTTTAGAGTCTGACATGGCTTCCACAATTCTGACAATGTGGGTTCTGTCCTTGAGCCAGTTTGCAACCCATCTTATGACATAGGGGTTAATATTTAGGCTGGAGAGCTTATCTATGATGCCAGAGTGAGGTATGGTGTCAAAGGCTTTTGCGAGGTCCAGGTAGGCTGTGTGGACTACGTTCCCTTCATCTATGGCCTTGGTGACTATTTTGAAGATGTCTACCAGGTTCAAGAGGCAGGATCTGCCCTTAAGAAAGCCGAATTGTGTAGGATCTAGCGTCTGTAGTTCACCAATGTCTTTCTTTATGAGTTCCATGATGATCCGCTCCATAGCTTTGAAGACCAGGCTAGTCAGGCTTATGGGGTTATAGTTTCCAGGGTCCATTGAGGCACCACCTTTGTGGAGTGGGCCACAGTTGCTGTATGCCATTCCTTGGGTACATATCTTGTAGTAAGGCTGAGATTGAACAGTAACCTAATATGAGGTTTTAGCTCTTCTTGGAGCTCATGTAGGACGCAGCCTGGGACACTATCCGGTCCCACTGATGCTGTATTTCTTGCTTTGGAGAGGGCAGCTCTCACCTGAGCATCTGAGATGACAGGGAGACAACTCTCTGCTGGGATAGATATTTGCTCTTTTGGGGGGGAATGGGGGGGGGGGAGTTTGCACTGAACCTATCCGCCAGAATGTTGGCAATGTCTGTGGGTTCAGTGTATTTTTTGTCATTTTGGACTAACTCCGAACATATCTGGGAGATGCCACCCAGGTTTCTAACATAACTAAAGAAGGCCTTGTGGTTATCTTTAGTGTCTTGTGCAATTTTTCTCTCTAAGCTGGCCTTGGACGATTTTATGAGGGACCATAGTTTTTTTGCTAGTACTGATCAGTGATGCTTTCTTATTCAGGGATTTTGCCGTATCCTGCAGTAGCTTCCTCCTTTTGTTGTATAGCTTATTTATGGCAGTGGCCCACCATACAGGATGCCTACCTTTGGAGGATTGGATCTTGGTTTTATTAGGGATTGCATGATCCAAGGACATAGGAATGTACATCTAGTATACCGAATGTAGGTGGTACACTGTATGGGTGATGATGTCCAATGACCTGGCAAGGTTATGATATGCAGTGTGACATCAACCATGCTGTCATCTACATCTGTACTGCTGACATCACTTAATTGATCAAGGCTCATGGCCTTCCAGACCAGACTCAGCAGGGTAGTAGTAAAGTACTTCCCATTATCAGTGGTGTCTCCCCCTTTGTGGGTTGTGATACCTGTTGGTGTGCACCATTCAGTGTGTACACAACCTGACATGGAGCTATGTTTTACATGATGTGTACATGGAGAGCATCTTGTTTTGCCATATGTGTATGATACAACCTGTGATGTGGACAGGTCCCATGCAGCCTGAGTGCAGCTTGTACCTGCATAGTTGTGGGTACAAGGGCCCTGTGGTGTACATGTATATATGCTTGTGTACCTGTTGGGGGGAGGGAGCTGTGTGTTTATGTTATCCAGGACCCTATCTGGATTGCTTATTCATGCTAAGCACCTGTTCAGGACTTGTAAGCACTACGTAAGCTAATAATTACTATAGCACTCAATCTTCCTCATTACCTAGAGGTAAGGGTGTACAGGTTTTGTACATACTTTTCTCACTTGCTTAGAGTAATTTAGCTCTTGTACTCACTTTCCTCACTTACCTAGGTGAATGTAGTTCTATATTCAGGCATGTCCAAAAGTCAACTGCCAGTGTTCTCATCTGTCTATCTGATGAATCTGGACATCTTGAGGCAATGTACACATTGCCTCATGTACATAGACAAGCCTCTCAGCCTACCACCCAACACTACAACCTGTGAGAGATGCACTCATCTAGCCAAACTGGAGGTAAAGGTCTCCCCAACCAAGCCTGACCCTGACTGTCATGTGGAGAAGGTACACATTTGCACAACACCACACTCATCACATAAGTCTCACTGAATCTACCCCACCATTAACTGGGAAAACTACTCATGTACAAACACATTAGCTCAACGGTTTCTGGACTTCATAAACAGCAATGCCCTGACTCAGCATATCCACACACCCACCAGGGGCAATAATATCCTAGAACTAGGCATTACCAACATGAGTGACTGGTGCTCCACACGTGAAGCCAACTCCTCGTTGGTCCGATCAGACCATGTGCTGAACACCGTTGATATCCACATCCCGCACCCACCCCCCATTAAGGGAACCACAGTATAATATGTCTGCAAGGCCAACTACATGCTTCTTAAGACAGATGTGGTGGATGTCATGACACCCATGCAGATGGACAGTACTGTTACAACTGCTGAATCCTACACAAATGCACTCTATAAGTACTTACATGAGTGCATGGCTTGTGCTATTCCAAACAGAACCAGAACGCTATACTTCTAATTAACGAAACCAATCTGGTGGTCCCCTGCCATAAACATATTGTACTACAGGAGGAAGACACTGTTGCAAATGAGAGTACAATACCACGCATGGAGGAGCTCCCTGACCAGCCTCAGTAAGAAGGTGAGATCCCTTGTAAGATCCTCCAAAGCTAGCTACGAAAACTAAAATGCAACTAATACCAACAACAACCACAAAGCATTCTTTAGCTATGTCACATATCTCGATGTCAACAACCAGATCTGCTCTGAGTTAAAGCAGAAAGGCACAAATATTACAGAAACAATTGATATTGGCAACATCCTGGCAGATCCCTCTCAAAGCTGCACACTCTAAAGGCAATATCACAGCATCCATGGGACCGGACAACATCCCAGGCTGCATTCTACACAAACTTCAGAATGTACTGTCTCTCCACCTATGCACCATGTTCAATAATTGCCTCACATTGGGCATAGTGCCCCCTGAATGGAGCACAGCAGCAGTTATCCCACTCCACAAAGGTGGTGCCACAACAGACCACGGGACCTATTTCCCTATAGACCTGACTAGCCTGGTCTGCAAGGCTATGGTGCACATCATGGATCACTGTTACAGAGACATTGGGTACCTCCAAACCTTTGACCCCTCCCTGTTTGGCATTAAGGGCAGATCATGCCTCCTAAACCTAGTGGATGTCTTAGAGACAGTTACCAAGGCATTAGATGAGAGTAAGTAGGTCCACACAGCCTACCTAGATCTCTCATAGGCTTTCAACACCATTCTTCCTTCTGGTATTATCAACATACCCATCCGCCTGAACATTAACCCCTACGTCATGTGATGGTTTGCAAAGTGGCTCACAGACAGAACCCACACAGTGGGAGTTGCATACCCCAGGTCCGACTGTATACCAGTTACAAGTGGCATCCCCCAGGGCTCTCTCCTAGGACCCCTCATGTTCGGTATATTCTTCTCTGATGTACAAACAAGCACAGGAGGGCTTTGGTTGAAAAGGTTTGCAGACGACTGCAAACTAGGGGAAATAATTATTTCCCCAGCTGTTACAGACACCCTCTGGAAGGGTTGCACTGAGATGGATACCTGGTGTTAATATCATGGTGTCAAGCTGAATACCTAAAAGTGCATGGTTATCCCCTTTGGATATAACTAATTACCCATGGACTAGTCCCCTACATACAGAAAAAGGTAATAAGGGATCTGGGAACCCCAGTAGATAGCACTCTTTCCTTCAATACCCATAATAACAAAGTGGTTAGAATATCCTTCTACATGGCCCCCCTAATCTCTCATGGGTTCACATCCAGATCAGAGGGGCCATTGTGACTCTACACATGACATATTAGACCCATTAAAGGATACAACACCCCATTTGGGGTATACCTTTCAAGACAACTGCAATAGCTTGGAAAATCACAGCAGTACCACACCAAGAGGATTACTGACCTCAAACAGATGACCTATGCAGCCCAATCTAAGAAACTCCAGCTGTACTCAGTTGCATGCCGCATACTCACAGGTGATCTCTGCTTGACATACAAGGCCCATGTCCAACCCTGTATTGCTGGATATGCTCCACCTAAACAGAAGCCCTTGAGAGCCATATGCTCTAGGGATATACACCTAACCACAACGATGAGTAGCACGTGCTGGACAGATAGATTCCTGACCTGGACATTCCCCATGCTTTGGAACATAATTCCAATGTACATCAGGCAGGGCCCCTCACTAGCACTCTTCAAGGGAAACCTTGACGTGTGGATGAGAGACAGATATGTACCCCGGGGATCACTGCAGTGGCTCTGCTGGACAGAGGCACAGGGAACTATTGGCACTGCCGTTCAGAGGCACAGGGAACCAACCTATGGGGGTGGCGAAAGCCAACACACTCTAGCTAGGCTTACAAATATTCTTGGTAAGACAGCCTAGTACTTACCTTTGCACATATTACATGGCTTATGTGCATGGATAGTTAAATAGCTCTTCCATTTTACTTTGCTATCATGCTGATAAACTATTGGCTCACTAATGGAAGATCACAGCAGTACCACACCAAGAGGATTACTATGTATCCTGTTATTGTGTATTGTAAATGCCAATTGACATAACTAATGTTTGCCTGACATTACAGTAATGCTAGCTTGTAATACATATCTGCCTACAATACTGTACATTACACAGTTATTGGCACAATATCCCACAATGCAAATCATAATTGCACAGTGCCCCAACCTTCCACATGTTATTCTCTGTAATATACCCATACATATGGCTACAGTTACAATATATCAAAATATACTATCCCCTGTTATAGCACATACTTGTTGGACCTGCCCTGCCACTGACATCAGCTGGTGAAGAGTATTTCTGTTCAAAGCCCTTATATAGCATCCCTTGTGGTGTATGCAGTGTTTAACTTCTGACCTACCGCAATACACACAAATACTACAAGCGTTACTATGCTCAACAATACATCACTACAAGATAACTGTTTCCACTATATGGATTGCATGCACTTTAAATACTACAGAAAGTACTACATACACAGACATACTGACTGTTCTACATACCTTATTAGTAACCCGAGGTGTCATTAACTGTTGATTCAATCCTTTTCAGTTTGTGCTTCAATGTTCTTTGTAATGCTCCGCTGGTATATACGGATGGTTTGAATGTGTGATAACACATCCTTTTCTAGTTACATATCGGTAACATGTGGTATCCTGTTCACCAATTGCTGTTCCAAAGTAGTTAATTAGATGCACATCAGCTGTGCAGCTACTCCATTAGCCGATAACATAGCAACAGTGGTGTATAACTGAGTACTCCTTTTGGGCATTGTCTGTTTGCCTTACTTTCAAGGGAGATGGCCTAGATGTGTTTTTGCGATATATTTCAACAATTATATGGAGACACACAGAGATATATTAGCTTCATGACTCCTGTGGACTGTGTGTAATGGCTAGACGATTTAGTTCTACATGTGAGTACAGCTGTTATATTTTGGAACAGTGCTACTTATGCAGGGTTTGTTTGTACCTGATACTTCTGCAGATGTTTAAGTCTGGCAAGGATGTTTGGCCAGCTCAAGGCCGTATGGCTATGCATGAACTGTTATGTGGTGTACAGTGTGCTCACCAGATATCCTTCATTTGGTGTACAAGTGTAGCATACTGTGCTGTTACTCACTAATTGTTAACACATCCTGGTGTACGCACAACCCTTTGAAATGGGATTAGTGCAAACAAACCCTGTTACATCAGCAGCTGTTCTATTGTATAACAGAAGCTATTTCACATAGGTCCATGTTAGTGTGTCTCTGACAAGGTATGTTAAGGCTTCTGCAGATATCGTACAGTGAGTGAATGATTTGTGATGTTATTACAGTTTGTATTGTAATATGTCTGGGTGTGGGAGTGATGTTGGTGGGTGTGCTTAGCAGATGCAGGTGTGTAGGAACTGCTTTTATACATAATCGCTATGTGTGTGAGGGTTCCTTCCCTATTTGAACACCTATCCTTTTTAAGGCACTGTTATGTGGTTCCTGAATAGCATGCAGGTGATGTTAGTCCTTGAATCCCTTTCGGTAATACATCTGAATGTAACAACGTGTTGCTACATGATAGCTGTGTATTTCTGTCACAGGTATTTGCAGTCATCATAGTTGTGTTGGTGACTGACCCTCTTTGGCTAGGGTTGCCACCTTTTCATATGGCCATAGTGGGACGTTTCGGGATACACATCTGATTTTACAGGCAGACACAAACTCACGGTCAGTACAAGGGATAGAACTTTCCTTTCTTGCCTAAATATAAGCTTATTCTTGTAGCAGTTTAGTTGCTTATCCTGTTTCCTGTAACATGCAGGTATTTTAGATGCAGAAATAACTATTGTATGCAACTATTACAGTACATATGGGACATAATTATGTCCTACAATCCCAGGACATTTGCCACATTTAATATATTTGGTCAGGGCACAACTGCCCAAAGAGGGAGTGTCCCTCGCAAAGTGGGACAGGTGGTAACACCATCATTGGCTCATGTCCATAGCACATAATTGTAATAGTGTATAGGCATATACTCTCCATATCCTTTGTTCATAAAGGTTGGTAGTGGCGGAATGTATGATTGCTATGGTCCATGTTATACACTTATATGAACACTTCAACCGCTGTATATGGGAGACCTATGGAATCCCGAAACCACAGTGTTTCAATGCACACAGTACCGGGACCAGACTCCCATACCCCACATTACCGGCATCGACAGTAACTCGCGAAAGTAATATGAACATGGAACACACACACGCACATACAGATACACTGCTACCCAACACATCCAAACAAACCATCCTACACTATGTATGAGCAGGTGGCCAAGCACCCCTACACCCCATATGTAGGTGCTTTCACCCCCACACCACCCCCTACTTTAATATTCTACCTCCTAGGTAGCGCAAACAGACGCACAAAGCTAACCAATACCCACACATTACAGTCCCCCAAGAACACACACCGCACACAGAACACACACTTACACACACTACAGCCCTAAGAAACACACTTACACACAGTAACCTACCTGAACTGCAACACCAGAAGCACTAACTAACTGTCCATTAACATTGTGGGATTACACCTCACACATCTGGTGTTTCAGTACTGTGTTCTTTTGGACCTTAAACCTCGAGATTACACGCGTTGGTATGTAAAGCAGTCGGTATGTGGTAGGCATCCCATTTATATGTACCTCCATGGTTATGTAGATGCCGTTAACCTATCTATATATCTACATATATATGTATATCTCCATATATCAACATATTTTTCTCTCTCTCCCTCTATCTCTCTATATATATATAAATTACATGCACCTTTCATTGGGTACATGCCGGTTTGTCCTATTTCAGCACATTCTTATCTTTTGTGTTTTATCCTGTCAGTATACATGACTGCCATTGGTACATTGCAGGTAGCTTAGTGGTATTTTATTGTGATGAATGTGTACATGGTTGCGTGTTCTAATCCTGGCAGTGATATCTTACCTCTCAGAGCAGGCACTGGTAGTGTAAGGGTGATTAGTGCACATTTCAATGGTTGTGTGTTCCACATGTTTATTATTCTGCGGAGAACTACCTATATATGCAAGCTGTGTTTAAGGTATACTATGTAACATGTACACATCTGTGAAGATTCCTGTCAGGGATACTCCCCATTATTTGGAACTACATCCCTGATTACATTATACAAAACCCCTCACTAACACTCCTGGGAATTGTTGCAGAGTGGGTGGTGAACAGTAGCTACACCGCAGGATCCCGCAATTGGCTCTGCTCCACAGAGGGACAGTTAGTTAATCGATGGGGTGGCGACATCAGACAATTTTTGCCTATGCTTATGAGTGGCCTCGGCAGTTGGGCATGTACCTACCTATGTATCTGAACCTGTACATACAGTATGGAGACATGCTGATAGCTTAATTTACTGTTCAGGTATTGACTTACCTTGTGCCAATGGCAGTTGTGTGTACAATAGTTGAGGGATACCTATGTAGGATGCGGACAGTAGACCCTATACATGACAATTTACAGGTGGTTGAGTGTGTGTGTGCCATCCCTGTTTGCTGTGTGTGCAGGTGGAGAAGGGTGTCAGTCCATGAGTGCTTACACTGTCAGTGTGTGTGCTATATGTTCCCTCTTTGCCAAGGCATGGGCATACTGGGCATGCCTCCGTCTGCCTACTGGGGCTAGCACAGGGTGTTCGTGGTCTGAGTCCCCCTGCGCCTGTGGGTTCCTTGGCAATGGTGGTGGGCTGTGAGGGCCTTCACCATTCTGTCCCTGCTGTAGCTGTTTCCGCAGGATCATATTGTGTAGCATGGCACATACTATGAAGATGTGGGCACACGTTCCTGGAGAGTACTGCAAGGCTCCACCAGATATGTCCATACCTCTCAACCTGGAAACATCAAAAATCTGGACAAGGCCCATGAAAAACAGGTACAAATCTGTACGCTGATTAACATCTAATTTGCATACATAATTACGTAACCACGCCCACTCCAATGGAATTGTGGGATACCAAATTTCAAACACAAACTGAAGAACAAACAACCAAAATATAGCACCAGAGTCCTCCTGCAGCCATTCCAATATCCCATTACCTGGCTATTCCGCCCCCCTTTACCATAAACACTAATGTATGCATTCTGCTTTACTTCTACAATGATTTGGATTTTATTTTTAAATTTTACAGCACAACAATGCAGAGATACTAATAGACATCTGGTAAACAAAGATATACTGTCTCACAATGAAAATAGGCTTGGCATTAAAACTTCTCTGTCCTTGAAACTCACATTCACTGAAACAGCATTGAAACCCAAACCACATCAAAAGAAAATGCATCTGGTTGAGTAGTGGATAAAGATTACATTTGGGCTGTTTTCAAACCATTGCCCCCTTCCACACAAAACAAGAAACATACTTGTGTTCTTTTCTTTGATACACCTTCCTGACTTTATTCAAATTATATTTCTTGTATACTACAACACACTTGTTAAACAATACTAACAATTATACCAGACAAAAAAGTAATTACTGTCAAATTGTTCTACATGTTGACTACGAGCAGGTACAATAATTTCAACTTCAATTTCCAAATGGCTAAAATATATTTACCAATAGATGTTGAGCTGCTGACTGTGTTAGTTCTCCTCTTAAAGATTTTTTTTTGGGGGAGGGTACATTATTTTCTTCAGTGTTCTCCTTAGATAGATAGATAGACAGACAGACAGATCGATAGATAGATAGACAGACAGATAGATAGACAGATAGATAGATAGATATAGATAGATAGGTTGATAGATAAGCTAGATGTGGCTGTATGGATGCTCTTCTAGAGCATGCACTAATAAATTTAATATTGGGATGTGAAGGTAATCAACAATAGTAAAAGTTTTTTCTGATGCAGAACTCGGAGGTAAATTATTAGGAAATTAAATTTCTGTTATACATGTTTGCCATATTTCGGGTTGATATGTTTTCAAGAACATTTCCAAAAGTGACATTCTAATGCCTATGAAGAAATATGAGTTCTTCTTAGCAGTTAAGAGAAGAATTTTGAATGTAATCCAGAAACGTGCCTTGATTACAGATGAATTTATATAGCTGTTATATTTATTTCCCACTACCAAAGCAAGCACACTGGCATGTGTACTGTCATACAGTATTGCATGCCAGCTAATTTAATTTATAGTTTAGCAAATTATATACTGAACATCAGAAAGCTAGATGCCTGAATTATGCTGATTCATTTCTCATCAATATTTATTAAGTCATTACAGTCTTGAATGTAAATAATATATCAATAGTAGTCCTAAAATAAAACATAACTTCATGCACATTATGCTAATGGGTGCTATTATTTGTCTGGCATATCCTCAAATTAAAGCATCATCAATCACCTTGCATTGCATGTAACACTGTCTGCCATACACTCAGAGCACATAATTCACATAAGTTATGCAGAAACTAAGCTGTTAAACTGAGAGGACAGCCAATGGCATCTGCCAATAAAACTTTAAACAAGGTTATATTAAGACATTTACGTCACAGCATACTGTCCGCCTGTCTACAGAAAATCCTGCAAAAATTTAAATAAAACTTAGATATAACACATTCTGTCTTCATCAATCTGTCTCATGCCTAGTTGAGAGACAAAGACAAGAGACAGAGAGACAGCATGAGAGAAATCAAAGAAACATATTAGTAGAACTGCTGCTGGTCAAAAAAAGCATCAAAGGTGATGACATTTGCACATACATTATCAACAAACTGGCTTGCTAATTAATTAACTAATGAACTAAATAATAAATGAATAATTTATCTGGCACTGCTTAGCTTTCTGATTCTGAATAGAACTTGGAAATATAAAACCAAAGTAACCTTACTGAGCGATAGTACTGCTGCGACTCCTCGAGTCCCTCATTCTCGTTGTTGCTTGCTGCCTGTATTCCTGGTTCCTGCTTGCAGCCAGCTCGTAAAAAAATAAAACAAACATTACCGCCATAAAATTTAATCCATTAGGGTTGCCCGTTGCTTGCTGCTGTATTCCTTTCGCAGACAGTCGGAAATAATGACGTGAGCTCTTGAGCTCAATTCCGACTGGCTGGTAGCCTGACGGCACTGACGCCATCGCACACGCGATGACGCCAGCCCCGACAGCCGATTTTTAAAAAAAAATAAAGCAAAAAAAATCGGAAATGAAGGGGTGCCAATCGGGAATCGTGGCACCCCTTCATTTGGACCCCAAAACTCGGTAAATACCGAGTAATTCGGTATGGTTGGGAGGTCTGGATATGTCCAAGCAATGGTACCATGATTTCAGCATCCCAAATGCGTGCTCTATGATGATTCTGGTTTCTGCATGTGCCTCATTATGGCATTCTTGTGTGGCTGTGTGTGCATTTCTGATGGGAGTCATCATCCAAGGTTCCAGATAGCCAGCATCCCCCACCAGGTGGCCATATGGGATGTCCCCCATGGCAAATACCTGATACAGCTATGAGGCATGCCAGATGTTGGAGTCATGATAGCTTTCAGGGCTGCCAGCACACACATCCATGATATTGCCCTGGGCATTGCACACGACCTGGCAGTTGATGGAGGGGAATCCCTTGTGGTTTATGTAGCATCTACACTGCTCACCGGGTGGTGACTTGATGTGTATGTGCGTGCAGTCTATTGCACCCAGTATCTCCAGGTAGTCTGCCCCACAGTAGAAGAGACGCATATTGCTGGCCAACCTCTCCTGCTTTCGGGGGAAGTATATGTGCTCATTGGCATGAGGTAACATGGCATCCAGGAACTGGTGGAGTACCCTGAATGCTGATGCCTGTGAGATCCCCATGATATCCCCAGTTGGCCTTTGAAAGGTACCTGTGGCTAGTATTCTCAAGCTTATACATATCTTCGTGTCCACTGGGATGGGTTCCCCTCAGTTACTTCTGGCTCTGAGGCATGGCCGGCACAGCTCAACAAGTTGCTGTATGATGTCCCTGTCCACCCTGTAACGCTCTTCTATCTCCAGATCATGTAGCCCCTGGTAGGTTACCCTGGCTCTGAACACTCTTCTCCTCCTCTGGTGCCTGAGATGGTTGCCAGCATCATCCTCCACACCACCATCAGTCTCCAACACATGCTGGGGAATCAAAGCTATGGCGGCCCCTAACATGTACATGTTAAAAGTTCCCCATCTGTATACACCAATGGTGCAGAGTTCTTGGAATACACAAATGTGTGTGGGGGGCTTTCACACCTTATACTATTGTGCAATGGATGATGCTGGTGTAATTGGGTGTGTTTGTGCTATTCCAGCTGTAGGGTATCTTACTTATTGGTTTTACAGCAGGTACTGCTATTGTGGGGCCTTTGGTGTTGACTTACACTTGTTTGCCGTGATTCATCTATTGCCCTTTACTTCTATTTTCAACCTGATTCCCCTCTCATTGTCAGGCATGCATCCATCTGACGCCTTTCTTGTTTTGTGCTTTCACAACACAGGATTGTGTTGGAAAATGTGTTATGAGGCTGATCTACTGCAAGTTTGCTTTGTTCTGCTGTGACAGTTCTCTTTTCTTTGCTGTACGGCACCTCCCCTTTCCTGTTCTGCAGGTAGCTGCTAGCAGCCTTGTTAGCTGTTGTCTATGGCCCACCGTGAGTTTCAAGGTGTTAATTATTAATTTGTACTCCAACTACCATGCTGCAGCATTTCCTTATTGTCTTCCCGTATCCTTCCTGTTTCAGCTGTGGTGCATGCTGCGCAGAGCCGTTTACTGGGTTTCATGCACGTTTTCATCCATGTTCACATGAACTTTCAGTTACCTTGTGTGCTCTCAGCTAAGCAAAGCTATGGCTACTTCCACACCCCTATCCTGTGGCTTTGCTTAGCAACACGCAACACAGATTAGCAATGATCCAATGTGCTTACAGCTACAGTGGCGAGCCCCTCTCTTGATGTCATGTTTACCTCCAGGCCACTCCTCGGTGTTGTACCGCTATGCCATGTGGTACATCTTTATGCCGGCGGGGCATTTGGGATTCAGTATTACTTGACTCATTTGCATGGCATTGACTGCTAATTCCTAGTTACCGCACCGAACACTGTCACAGACCTTTAGCAACCCTTGCACCATAGTTGTGGTGTAGCATGCGTGCCATTGACTATTATGGGGATATCATGAATTATGTTACATTACAGTTTTATGACATCTAAATATATTTTCCTTATGATCTCGTTTGCGCAGCGATGTACTGCAGTTTTACTTTGTGTTGGTGTGGCCATGACATTAAATGTTATTTTTTATATGTTGTTGTTTTATGCCATTGTCTATATATTTAGCCACTGGCATATATTAACATAATAATACATAACTTTGGTCCGCTTTCATGGCTCCGATTTTATGTTTGACAAAATGTAAACTGTTTTTTTTGGTTTATATTTCTACATGCTTACTCTATGCCTGCACCACTTCATGAATCGCTATATACCTTCATTTGCATGGTACACTGCTGCGCATGGGGTAATTAGCATACATGCACCGGGAGCTGCACAGCTCTACCATACGCTAGTAGTGCACGTGGGAACAGCTCTTACCTGAATCGCTCGGCGGTCATATTTGGCGCTAGATCACTGATGCTACTCCAGCGCATGGTGCAAGCTTCATGAATCCCGGGGTTAGTCTTTGGTTTCACTCTTGTTTCAGTAACAAAAGCATGAAAAGGTTCAGTGAGTCCCTTACTTTATAAAGAAGAAATGTTAGAGTCTTTCATTCACAGTTAATTTTGTGCATTTTGTAGCATCACTGCAATATGGTTTCATTTTATTTCATCATTATAATGTCACTGATTTTCTCTTTCAAAACTCAAACATATTAAAAAAATCTCTGAACTTCTTGCCATGCAACATGCAGAAATGGATCATAGGATCTCTTTCCAGGCTGTTCAGATATTCAGCTTCCAGTCAGGAATACATCAGATTTCTGTATCTATAGTTTCAGATTAGCAGAAAAAATACTATGAAGACAGATGTTACAGAAAGCATCAGTTGACCATGTCTGAAGCAAAGGATGAATCAGTTTACCATGTAACATTCAATATAAAAGAACACCAGAAATTAAGCAAAAAGCAGGAGCAGTATATGGGCAGTGTTATCAGCAGGTATTTCAGATTATACAGTAGTTTCAGAATACCTGACCACAAGATGTATATGCTTTGGAATGTAAAACGGGCCAGAGGCACCACACATGCACATGCTAGAGACTCTAAAAGGATAACAAGACAAAAACATAAAATTATATTGATGATTGAAATAGATGCCTTAGTCCTCATTGTAAAGTGAAGGCAATGGGATGATATGTTAAAGGGGACTCTTCCCTATCAACTGTCCTTGGGTATCTTTTAGTGTACAGTACACAAAGAAACGATTAAAAACCCTTATAGAATGTCTCTGAATGTTTGCAGAGCCACAGACAGTGTGAAGATGTTACACAACAACACTGCAATGTCTAGATCAGCCAGGATGAGAAAAGTGATTATTATTAGCAATGAACCATTCAAAAATATAATAAACCCCAATGTTCTGCTGTTTTGCGATAACATAACTCTTGGATGCAAACTATGCTTTGACTCATTCCAGGACAGATGTTCCAGTATAAAACATACCCTTGTTGTGAGTTATGGCTTAAAAAGTATTCATACCTTAAATATAAAATTGTATAAATCTGAAAAGCCATGTATATTCAACACTGCTGTAGTGTTCATCTAAGATTTATGCTTCAGCATCTGATGTTCCCAGTTTTGGGCCATAACATAACTTTCTAATAAAACGTTTGTTTAGCTTATTTAAAGACAACAGCAATCACATGTCAAGCTTCTGGGATTGAAAGAAAAAAATTCAAGTAATAAGCATTACAATGAAAAAGCAATAACTATGTTACATAAGAAGCACAACTTAATGAAATGCTCAGTAAAGATTCTATTATTTCATCAAGCTTGCAATAAGAGATGGGTGAGAATTCATACACAAGAAACCAGCAGGGGATATGCTGTATGAAGAGCCACACAACTAATCTGACATGCATTAGGCTTTGACTAAAGCTCAGTCTGAGTGAAAGGCTGCATAATTAAAGAAAAACATAGTGCTAATAGATGACATAAAGTGCATGACTGAGCTAATGAATACCACAATGAAGGCAGGCTGGTATAGCTGAATTGATGCACACTGACCTGCATGATGTAAAACTATATAGCTGCATCTCATGCTATCCCAACACAAGAAAAATGGTAGAGGGTCACCCAGACAGAAGAGCATTCCTCTTGATTTTTATGATTTAGGCATAGTGCTAGGATTTTGGTCCTAAGATTTTCCATTGATCCTCCTAGATTTACTAATGTTCATGATAAATCCTGTTTATGGGTATATGCTTTATTAAATAAACAAACTAAGCCTCTACAAAAAATCCCTGTAATTAACTGCATAGGGATTTTTATATAAAGGTCTTCTATTATGAAAGATAAACCCCCAGATTTACTAATCTTCTGTGCAGGACTATTTAGTCCTGCACAGAAGTATCTGTTTAGGAGCAGGATGGCAGCGCGTCATACATAGTAATGAGGCACACTGCCTGAGCTTCTAATCTTACACAGAGCATGTAAGAGTGCAGGGGGGGGCGTACGCCATCTGAGAGCAGGGCTCTCAGAATATACATGGCCCCGTAATGCAGAACAGCAGAAAGGCCTAGGAAATGAGCAAGACCACTCATAGGTGTCCACATATCCCCACCAACATTCCCCAACATGTACAACAGTAAGTAAATGCAAATAAAATAAGCAACCCCCTTTTTTTCATTTTAAAATTCGATTAAAGGTAACCGTAGGTGCACCGGTATGCCCATCACTTAGCTAGCTGCTAATGCAGCTTAAATGGCTGAAGAGGATAACAAGGCAGATATATGCAAGTGAAGCAGTGAAGTAGTGTTGCAATAGTGTAGTGGGCAGAGCACTTGACGTACGAGCAGGCATTCCCGGTTTGAGTCCCACTGCAGCACGTTCTGTTTTCCATGTGAAATTAGATTATGAACATTTTTTTGCTGTATAACTTACTAAATAACATTTAAATGTGAACTGGAGTACTGCATTAAATGCACATGTGAGGTGTCAGTGTCATAATGTTGCAAAGTCCCTAGATAAGCACATGTGCCCCATGCAGTATATGTACACAGGAATCATGGATACAAATGTGTAATGAATGACAACTTCATATAGCTTCCAAATCCCCCACTTCCCAAGAACCATTTGATATTGCTGCCTAAATCAGTGCAATTATAAGTGGAAGTAAGCACTAGTAAGCAAGTGTAAGCACCAATAAGCAGTAGTAAGCATATTTAAACACTAGTAAGTGAGTTTGTGTGCCCAGAGGTATACCCCTTTAAACAATACCAAGTCTAGGTAACCAGGTTTGCCCATAGCTTAGCCTTTTCAAAACTGGCCAGTCATGGAAAAGTATGGGAAATTGGTCCTACTTAAACCCAACAGGTGGGAACACATCTCATAACTGGTTGCAGCTTCCCCTTGCAGGCACCATGTCAGGAAGGAGAGAAGGTGTGCAATTCAGGCGCAGTGCTGGTGCATCCAGGAGTCCAGAGTCATGGCAGGACTCCTTGTCAAAGACCATGATCAGAGACTGCTGCAGGTCCAGTGCCAGGGCTCCCAATATAAGGTGGAGGCCTGGGACCATCTCACCCGGGACCTCACCAGTGCCACTGTCATACCCCAAACTGGTGAGCAGGTCAGGCATCACTTTGTCAACTTGAAACAGTGTAACGGGGACCTCTTGAACCAGTGGATCCAAGAGGCTAGAGTAGCAGGGGATGTCCCAGCTGTGTGTATCACCCCACTATGTGTGTAATAATTGCCAGCTCACATATATCATGGATAGGTATGGCTAAATATTGCTCTTATGTTCCCCCACAGCTGCAATGGAGCGGGCCGCGAAGCAGGAGGCCCACGTCAGTCTCCTGGTGAGGATGTGATGCGAGGCAGGTCAGTAATACTCATGCATTTACTCTCATAGGAAATAAAACTAAAAGTATTAGCAAATTAATTGCCTGTATAAAACCTGTATTGTTCAAGGCAAGTACTGCATACAGCGGAGAATATGGCAGGAAGAGTCTCATATAGTTTGTATGTAAATAAAGCTTAATAGTCTGACATTAAAGTTCTAACTGCTGGACTGCATGTGTATATTCTGGTATTATATGGTAATGTAGATTTGCAATCACATAATAGTACTGTTCTATTAAGCACTGTTACCCACACTGTGCACCATAAATAGAATGTGTAGGAATGCCTGTATATGACTGGTGTAATCCCCAGAGGCCATTTAGTACAAGTGAAAGACACATAGACAGAAAACAGGAAAAAGGCATACAACAATACTCGAATAGCACATGCAACTGATATGTGAACTGTTATATGTTTAGCACACACAGCCGTGGTTCAAATCCTGGCAGTGAGAGTAGTCTGCATACAGAATCATACCACACAACTGTACTGATATGTCCAGAATGTCCAGTAAAGTGGCCCATATCTGGTGCCTGTCAACCTGTCCCCCTGTGAAATCAGTGGGATGATCCCAGACGTATAAGCAGCAAGCAGGAAATACAATTGATTGACACACATCTATGAGAACAAGACTGGCACACTAACAACTCCCCAAAACCTTATGAGAGTAAGAAGCCACGTATGTCCCATTTACACCCCCATGTTGTCAAGCTGTGGCCAGAGTGTGTAGAGTAACAGAGTGAGATGTATGTGAATAATAGGAATGTGTAATCTGGTACTGTGTATGGCAACATTCAGGTAGTGCTAACAAACATTTTTCCCACAGGTCTGTCAGATACCAACACTGTGCCCAGAAATACAAGAATGTTACCCTGTACTGGTACTGTTTACATTGGTATTGTATGGCATTGTGACTGATGCAGTTGCTCTGAATAACAAGGTATTAGTCATCACTGTTGCCCACACACAGTGTCCTACAAAATATAATTGTCTAGGAAATTTGTATAAGAGTGTTGTAATACAAGGTTAGAATGCCAAAGCACAGGAAAATTATAAGACAGAAAGCAGATAGCAGATATACAGCAATATCTATATAGCACATACAACTCTGATGGACAGTCTTTAAGTTGTAGCAGACATAGCCATGCTCTGAATCCTGGGAGTGGAAATAGGCTGCATACAGAATCATACCCCACAACTCTACAGATAAGACTAGGATGTCCAGTATATGGGCCCATATCTGCTGCCTGTCCCCCTGGGAAGTATGTGGGATGATCCCAGATGTTTAGCCAGCAAACAGGGAATACAAGTGATTGTCAAGCATCTAAGAGAACAAATCTGTCACTGCAGCAACTGCTGAAACTGTAAGGAGAGTAATAGGCCAAGTATGGCCAATCTATAGCCCCCCATGTTGTCAAGCTGTGACCAGAGTGTGTATAGTAACAGAGTGAGATGTATGTACATAATACTAATGTGTAATCTGGAACTTTGTGTGGCAACAATCAGGTAGTGCTAAAAATCATTGCTCCCACAGGTACATTGGATATGAACACTGTGCTGAGAAATAAAAGCCTTTATACCCTGTACTGGTACTGTTTACTCTGGTATTGTAGGGAATAGTGAGTGTTGCAGTTTCTCTGAATAATAAATTATCACTGATCACCGTCACCCACACTGTGCTACATAATAATAACTGTGTAGGAAAGCATGTATATGTGTCTGTCAAGTCAATAAAGGTTGAAGAGGGCAATAGTCTAGATATGTCCCGGTACATCTGCATGTGGTCAACACATGGCCAGAGTATGTGCAGAAAGAGTTGGATAGCTATGTGCACAACATCAACCTGGAAACTGGGAGTATGTGTAGAAATAGTTAGTGTTAACAAACATTTCCTCCAGGGGTATACCAGGTAAGACGTGTATACTGCAGGTAAAACCAGTTCATGTATAATGATGACAACAGCCATATCACTGTCCAAACTAAGGCTATAGGGTAGTGTAGTAATACTTGTAAGGTACAGATAACAGCACTGACTAGGAAAGTAATGTGGACTACAGTAATATACTAGTTGTTAATTGACATCTTTCTCTCCCCCTCACCATATCTCCAACAATAAACTACATACCCACCCCAACCGGTATGTAATACCTCCAATGTTCTAATTATGCCATATTGGTTACTACATATTTATATTTGTTTCCGTGGATGTGCTATATTGAACTATTCCAACATTGGTGGCATGGTGCCATCAATGTGCATGCATGCTGTTGTTATTACCACTGTGGTCCCATATATACATGTGTTCTGTTTGCTAGGCAACTGTTCCATATCTGGTGTCTGGGTTGATGGGAAGATCTATGCATGCTGTTATATCTAACCTGGAATGTGTTGACTATTACTAACCCACATATGATGATAAAATCTAAACATTATAGTACATTTTGGAAGGCCTGTCCCAGAGGACCCACCTGTCCCACCTCAGCTGGCCATGGCACTGGGCATGAGCATGTCTAGGGCCCAACCCAGGACCTCCTCATCCATTGGCCCTGCACCACCTTTGGGTGGAACTGCCTCAGGGGATGGGGCTCACCCCCCTGGAAGTGGGCGCAGACAGGTACCTGTCACCCATTGCCAGGTCCGGGTCGTGGTGCATAGAGAGCTCAACCAGCAGC